>NC_056732.1:978722623-979022623 GCF_019279795.1 Protopterus annectens | reverse complement strand
TTCTTTGTTAAAATCATGTGGAATTTAAACTCCTGTTTTAAATGACCATGATATGGGGCAACAAAAAGTATAGACTTGTTGGTGTACTGAATGATGGTTATTATCTTTGCTGTTACATGTGCTGTTGTAAATTACCAAACAGTGCTAATACATGAGTTATCAGTGCATTATTATTAATTCCTTCTCAAATGCATACTGTGAGTGGGCTATGAATTATGAATGTCAGCTCCAGAAGTCATGCAGTAGGTATCATATACCACCTTCCTATATACTGTGGGTACATTCTTATACTGCCACAACATTAGGTATGACGTGTAACTCACAGACACTCTACTCATGTTTTTCTGTTCATTTTTTACAGATGGTCATGATTTTTAATTATGCAATGACAAGAATTTACCCATTCCTATGCCAATGCATATTTGTAGTTCCCAAAATCAGTATTATTTCAAGCTTTTATGTTTGCCCAGTATGTTCTTCTCAGTACCTCTATTTACCCAGGATAACTTCCATTTGCAATTTATATGGCATTACTTGTATTGCTACCATATTTAAATACGTCTTGAAAATCTATCTTTTAGCCTAGGTGGAACTATCATGGTGTCCTTGTTCTGTACTAGTGTGGTTTCTGTCTGCCTGGCTTGACTTTTATAATTTTATGTCTTTCAGTATATTGGACAGTGTAATCACTAATAATGGCCATTTCAGTGAGTGACGAAGCCTTCATTATGTACATGTCCTTGACTGATGGAGTTCTACTGCGTATCACTATTGTATGCAGCTCCATTTTGTTCACACAGATGAGAAGCATGCTGTTAAATGCTTTTATTAATGTAGTCCTTACATTTACACATCAGGGTATTTTTGTTTAAATTTGTTGGCATACCCTAGTGTTAGGTGCTTATATCTTGCTTCCTGCTATGACTGTGTTGCAGTGGACATAACTATTGCTCTCATTTGTACTAATAGGTGAATACTGTGTGATATGTATGTTGCTTACTTTTAATATTTTCTTTGCCTTGTTGGGTGATGTTGAATACTAAAATAATGCACAGATGGTCCAGCATCTCTTAAATGAGCACACATTTAGAGAATGGTGTGGCTGTTGCCACTGCTGAAATTGTGACATTCAATTGAAACTGTATTGCCCCCCCCCATGTTCATTAAATCTTCATCTCCCCTTAGCCCATTCATTCCTTTCTGCCAGATGTGGATGTCAAATAACGGAAGTAAGAGGAACTTGCAGAAGCTAGGCAGTTTTATATCCTCCAAACTCCCTTCTTGCTGGCTGTCAAGAGTAGTGCTTGCCTGCTCCTCTGAGCCAAATGCTGTTGGATGTTTCCATACATCTACTATGCTTGGTTAGAGTGGGATTCACTCCTTGACTATGCTGACACTCTCACAACCCAGTTTTCTTGAATGAAGCACCCATCTATTGTCTTCTGTCATGTGGCAGTCTTAGTCGGACATGTACCAGCTCTTCTACTCAGGTTCTATGCATACTTCTCAAGTGTCCATATTTTTGCAGAATGTCCAGAGATTTGCCTCATATTTTTTGTGTGTTTCTCCTAAAATCCATCATTTACTGGCAGATCACTGAGGCTTGATGTCACTAAATAATGATATGCATTTGAGTTTCAGACTTCATATCCTTCAGAAAAATGCATGCTAATACAAATCCTATTATTCTAGCAACTTTCTAAGCTTATAAGAGCAATATTTAAAATGTGTCCCAATTTTTGAGTCTTTGTCCCCCCCTCCCATTATTTTAGATGTCCAGATTTCTTGCTCTAACAGGTCGAGTGGTATGGGTGTGTGATTTGGTATTGGCCACTCTGCAATCCTTCCCTAGTCAGCTTCTCCAGAATATGGGCTACTGAGTGAACTCTAGATGTTTGAGGCATAGTCAGGGCTTTATTTGTATACTCCAGGGAGCCAATGCAGCATTCTTTATTTCAGCCAGTTACGTTTTCACAGGATCCTTTACCTACTGTGGTATATAGTTTATCAAGTCAACGTTGTATGCTGCATATGTTCTACAAAAGTTTAATTTTTGGAAATGAATATACCTCTTGCTTTTACAGTGTTTGTTATAAACAACATTGTAAGCATATCTGAGTTTAACACGCATTATTTATTGCATTGCATTTGGTAACCTATTTGTTCAGAAATGCCTGAACTTGCTGTTGGTAATCAAGGAGTTGTGTTCATTCCATGCCTGGATCTTTGTCTATATCCATGTGAACATTTATCATATGCCCTTTCTTTTCACCTTTTCATGTTCTGGAACTCGTTCTTTATTGAACTTCCTACTAAAGTATAATATGGCATGGTACTCATTTGTATGTTCCACTGCCTGTCATGTGCATGTTTTGTATGCTTGCTGTGCTGCACATGGTACAGTTTCATTCATGCAATATATGTTTAGCTTGTGATATTCTTCCTAATCGTTGTTTATATTATTAATATTTCCAGATGAGTTTTGTTATGTGTTTTTAAATGACCACACCTGTTCTCAGCTTTAGTGGCATACTGGGTGTGACTTGCACTTTTAGTTGCTGCATTTTTGTCTGCTTTTGTTGGCCTGTTTTGACAGTCACACACTATAGCAATGTGTTCTTTGAGATACCTCAACTTCAGCATTCTCTAAGAGTGCAACCGTATTTTGCAGTTCGGCCACATAATGACTTAACTCAGTATGTGTGCCATAGTAACTATTAGTTGTACATATGCCGATCTGTTTACCTCAAGTTATATTGTCTCCATACGAGACAGGCAAAGTGTATGACAGGGTGATGCAAGTCATCTGGCTGATGCAGTGAAATGTTGTTCAACAGGAGATAAAGATAGATGGACTTATCTGTGGCTTGCAGCATTTGGCAGATTTTGCATTTTTGTTAGATCCCTTTATTGGGCAGAACAGTGAAAAAAATCTGTGTTTTATCTATTGCAGCACTTGTGAGTGGGCCTTTTGTAGGACGTGTGTCTTGAGCTGTATTACAGATTTATGAGTACAGTTGTATATAGTCCTTTTTTGTGATTATTAAACCTGGTATACATTTTTTCTGACTTGTACTGTATAGTCTTTCATGCTTTTTAAAACTGTTATATTTGTTAGTATTTGCTTTATGTACCTTACATAGAAAATGCATTGTGGCAAAGAGTCTCCATTTTGCATTGCTAAATTTGCAAGCATCTAAACACATATGCCAGGAGAACATGAAGACTCCACACAGAAGACCCCTCCCCCAGCCTAGAATCAGGCCAGGGAAAACCTTGCTGTGAGGCAGAAATGCTACTTGCTGTGTTCCTGCATTGCATGGCAAACAACAAATTCTAGTCTGAGCAAATCCATTTGTGTATTACAGATGAAAAAAAAAATAACAATTCTAGAGTCAAGGTAACAGCATAAATAGCATAACCCTCTAAATAAATACATACATAAATGAACAAATGTACATATGTATATTGTGACGACCGTGCCCTGGCCCAGCAATCAAGGACCCTCAATCCTCTCCACTAATACCAGGGCGGTCGTCTCCGAGAAGAGGAAAGGATAACTAATACACACAGTAAAGTACAATTTCCCTTAAGTGCACACAGACATCACAGTCAGTCTGGGGCTGGTTGCTACGTTGCTCTACAGGTCCCCAATAAGACTCCCCAATGGCACAGCTACAGGGTCCAGATCTCAGCCTAGCTGGCAAGCTAACCTCCAGTACCCTCTCTGTCCAACCATTGCTTCATGTCCCTGCCCAGGTAGCTGACACACCACACACACACTTTGAGAAGAGGTTATACAACCACACAGACCCTCCTGGGAAAAAGGCTGGCACAAGTTCTACAGCTGTGCCCCTTTACCCAGGCTATACGTTAGTAATTAGTGCCACCACCAGCTAATAATCAGCTACTCAAAGGCCCTTAAAAGGGTGTCCAATTATTACTGTGCAATACTATTATCCAATGGTAGTATAACTAACAGTCAAGGCTTACTTTAGAGTGGCCTATTACAATAACCTCTATAAATATGCAATGTACTCTAGAGCTTATCTCTACACATCAGCCACAGGTAGAATATTTTAAAAATATTTAATAATAAATACTTAAAACAAAAGACAAAACTACTACACCACTGAGATATCTAAGAGTTAAGAGATCATGCAGAAACTTAAAATAATACAGTAGGATAGGTCTGATTTCAAAGAAAAATACCTAATTAATCTTTACTAGCTTTAACTATTCGTACAATAAATCACAGTGCTAAAACTTACATGTGAGCATAAGGCAGAGTGCTGATAAACTGGATGTCCAAAGTCAAAATGCTCCCAGTCTCTTGTGAGAAATAGTATTTTAAACATTACTAACAAATATATTTGCTGGGTCCCTCCCCAAATTACATCATTTTTGACACTTAGGTTTTCCCAGTATTCATATTGCATCATCTTAACACCTGGTCTGAGTTCTCAGGCCACAAACTGCATTATTTAGCAATCTAACACCTGCACAGAAACTTACAACAATAGAAGACATTTCACATGTATATTCTAACAGAAACTAGAGCAATAAAGCACCTTCCACATCTAAATTCTGGTCATAAACTTTAGCCTTAAAACAATGGGCATGAAACCTTCATCCAGCCACACTGGATCTGAATTGTATAACATTAAAGAGATTCATAAGATCTTTTCAACTTAAAAAGACACATTTGAAATACTTGGCTTGGTTTTCCTTACAGCAGATGGCAATGTTGCAACAATCTTGAAGTTCACATTTTACAGTGTTTTCTTACATTTAAAAACACACGCCTGTATTTTAGATTTATTTATACAGCTGACAGAATTATGTATCAAATTCTATTTGACTAGGCTGGCAGCCTTCGCCCATCTCTCCCTAATCGTCACATATATATATATATACTTGTATTTATGCATTTAGGTGGTTTCAAGCTTGAAATTAAGACCTTGCCTTAGGTCATTTTTTTAACAAAGTAACTGACTTACCTTAACATATTCATGGAGGTTGCCATTGCAACATTGGGTGTCAGTCAGTGAAGCGTGCCACATAAAGGCTAACAGAACACCACCCATTAAGTTAGAAGATAGAAGCCAGAAGGTATTTGAGTTGTAGTAATTGGCTCGGGTCACATCTTCTGAATGCATAATCTTTCTCCTCATCTTCTTTATTTTTACTTTTCTGGAGAGAAGTAATAATGCATTTGTCTAGGCCATTGCTGCTGTGATTGTGAAAACAAATGTACAGCTTTATGGGAATAAAATAGCATGCAAGATGCCCCCACTGTTTCAAAAGAGATCTTGAGTTTGTGAATTATTTTTAGTTCAGATGCATCATGAATATTACATCAGGAAGCACAGACATTTGATGCCTCTTCATAACAAGACTAAACTGCTCTATAGAAAAGTACTTTGGTAGAATGTGTGATTAAATGCAACAGTTAAAAGCTATTTATTCACTCCTGTTCACCTGTCCAGGGCTTCCTACCTCCCCACCCATGCAGACACCTCACATTTGATAGTTTTATATAGAGTGCATTGGCTGCAGTCCTACTCATGAAAGGCCACCAAGGGGGAAAAATGTTTTTATTTTGACGTTTGACTAAAAGAAATATCTGAATGCAGTTTCAGCAGTGTTTTTTTAAATTAGGGCTACATTCACCAACTCTCTTTCAAGAAATTAACGTGCACCAATTCACAAAAAAGATTTCCTTTTCTTGCAGACTCATTTCATCATAGAAACTTATACCACTGTTCTGCAGAAAATCACTTTGATTTGATTGATGAAATTGCCATTTCAGAATTTGAGCAGTCACTAGATATTAATAGCCCCTTATCAGTTTGTTTCATCTCTTCTGCTGACTTGACCTACCTAGATGATTCATGAGATAACAATACTCCTTATTAGTATTTAATGTTTGTTGCTTGTATGTCAATTTCCTGCAGATCCAGCATAGTAAATACAGGAGACAACTCCACTGTATAGTTTGTAGTAAGGTCATAGGTGAAACTAAAAGTGTTTTTACTTTTAGTAGTGAATGGTGAGTGGTATACAATATCTTTTCATCCACAGTTATCCCTGTTGAAATGTTATCTAAATGTTTGTTTACCATGTTAAGTAAATGTTATAGCTAGTATAGATTAATACACTCAATTCCAACTCTGAGTTTTGGCAATGGGCACCGTGTTTGCGCACATCTTGGCTGTGCACGAGCAGGGAGGGTAGTGGAGATATGTGTCTCTCATGCATGGGCATTTTACCATCCATCTCGCAGGCCCGCTGCTGCACTGTGCAGGGTGGATCTTGGCATGTATTGGTGCTGTTTACTGGATATTTACTCTTTATCCCATGAAACTACATGTGGAAACATAACAAAATGAAGGCCCTATCTGACAGTGTGTTGCATATTTACGGTGCAGCCATGTTTTGCCTCCCCCCATGCACTGCAGCCCTGGTGTCTCAGTGCTTGTTTGCGGGTATATCAACTATTCATTACTAGATGGATATCCAAATGGCTCACTGACAGAATGCACACTGTCAAAGTTGGAGAGTCCACCACCACCATATGTTAACATATTACAGAAAGAGCTGACACACACACACAAATGATTGGTGCCAAACTCACAGACTGAAACTTAACACAAAAAAATGCCTCATTGTCCTGTTTGACAAAGAAGTACCCCTGTTAATTGTGATATACATAGCACCTGTCTAAGCTCAAGCTCAGTGGTGCTAGACTTGGAAACACAGATTGATAGCAATCTAAACCTCGATCACCATGTGTCCATAGTGGTAAGAAAAGCATTCTATATTGTGCACCTCATAAATCAGAGCATCGTATTCAAGACCATGGCGGTCATAGCTCAGCTGTACTCGACCCTTATCAGACCACTAATTGAGAACAATGCTCTCTTCTCTGTGTACTTCACCAGACACCTGCAACAACTGGAGAGACCAAAGAGGTTTCTGACCAAGAGAATCCAGGGCCTCCAAAATGTGAATTACATGGAAAGACTGAAAGCCCTGTCACTGTACTTAGAATAATACAGGCTACTGAGAGGCAACCTGTGCCTGGCCTATAGAGCAGTCTTAGAGCCTGCCCTACTGGAAATGCTGGACATCTGGAAATCAAATGGAACAACAATAACTTGCTTCAGGGATCTTAACCTAGCCTGTGACATAAAGAGAATGTGCTAGGGAGACAGATATATCTCCCAGCGATTGCTGCTCCTCTGGCATAGGCTCTGACTGCATGTGAAACAGAGCTTCTCAATGTCCCTATTCAAGTGCAACCTTGACAACTGGATGGGTGATCGTAAACTCACCCCAGAGGTGGCACCTATGACCCTCGTGGACAGGAGCAGTTGATCACAAAATCACTCTGCTAAGAATGACCATCTAACTATGCTCAATAAGGGTAGTTGGGTTTTTACACGACTAGGATTGTAAAGGCCCTAAGGCCATTAGCCTGGGAATTTCCTATGAACCTATGTTACTAGTAGATTTTGATATTTTTCTATATCAATCCAGAAATGTCAGAACAGGGATGAATAATTCAATGGGTAAATTAGAACTTTGTTTAGTAATAGAGTGATAGTGTTATGGTCATATGTGATCTCCTGTAATTTATTCTTCTATATTTTTAGGGACAGAGCAAACACTTCACTTTTCTGAGGTAAAAAAAATAAGAAAAATCAAACTATGTTTATTATTCTTAAGTTTGCAGCATTATGAAAATGTGTCTGCTTTGTTTGAACACTGGCATACTGTCCCTCTTCCATAATTCATTCATTCTTAATGACAATGGGTTGTGTATTACTTTTTGGTTTGCAAGTCTCTCTCTTCATGTGCATCTGTGTATCTGTCTGAGTCTATATTTAGCTTGCCATGGTGCATATGCATATGCACGCACACCCACACACAATATAATTGCCACATTGCCTTCTACTTCACGTTTTAAAATAGTTGTTGCATACATTCCAAAAGCTCTGCATACATGTGTTATGACATTGCTGGATTTCTGTGCTCCACAGAGTGATGGCAGTGTCACATACATGGCATCATCTTTCTCCCTTGTTAATGTTTGTGTGACTTACCCTTTAGTACATGTCGTGTGGTTTGTCATGTCCTGGGCATACAATGTACCCGTTGCTTGTACATGTGTGTTATCCTGCATAGTTGCACAAATATTATATGGTAAATTTTTGAATGTTGATAGCCACTTAAATAAAAAAGATGGGAAACAAAATGTAAATAGAATCTGGCTGAACTTCTCAAAAGAGGTGAGAGAAGGACATTAACATTTCTACAGGTTTAAATTAAGGATAGCTTGAGTAATTATGTTAGTACAAAGGATACCATGTATGATGACATCACGGAAATGCACAGATATAATTAACAGTGGGGGAGGATCTTGAATTTTGCCAGGACGCGAGTCTGTCAGTTTCAACATTTTCAACATGTATAACATGAGATTTTGAAAAGTTGTCTTCTGACAACAACTGTTTACAGTTTTGCTTTTTTTTGCTTTATAAGATCACTGTTAAGCTAACAAATAAGTTAGCCCTGCAGGCTTCACTGCATGATAACAACATGCCAGTCCTAGTAACAGAACATAAAGTATCATTCATTCAGTTATTAATTAATGTATTAATTTTCTGAAGCATGGTTTTTTTTTTTGCTTTTATTTGTTTATTTACTTACACTTTGTTGACCAGGTTAGTCCCACAGAGACAATAACCTCTTTCAGGTGAGACTAGAGGTTATATTCATACTAAGTAAGGGAAATTTGGCTAGGGCACTGCAGAACTTCCTCTCTTCTTTGCAGTAAATGATATGGGATCTTTTGCATCCACCTGAGTTACCACCAACTCAGGCAGATGGGGCCTTGATTTAACTTCTTATCTGAAGGCTTTTATCTTCATCAGGGTCATCGGGGAACCACAGCCTATCCCTGTAAGCAATGAACAAAAAGCATATAGCCTGTCCTCGATGGAACTTTACTTCACTGCAAGATATAGACACATATACTCACATACATATAGACTTACAGGCAGTTTTGGAGGATCGCCAGTTTAATTATCAGCTTTTCTTTGAGGTGTCAGAAAAAGGAGACCCTAGCAAAAGGCTATGTAGACACAGGAAGGACATGCAGACTGCACAGGGATAACCCATCTGAGAACATACTTGGATAGAGAAGCACCATAATCCAACATAACCACAGCACTGCTCTACTGCCAGCAATGGCAAATATAGGCAAAGTCAATGCAGCGAGGCAAAATACAGAGGTTGAGAGGTTTGGTAATCCTGAAATTTGACAAAACACTAACCTGTGGGTAAGATGGCATTCAGCACAGCAGGTCGTTATAATGAAACGTTATTAGAAATAATAACATGAACAAGCAACAGTATTACAATTGGGCTTAAGAACAAACACTGGATTATGATGACAGAATGTTAAGCAGTCTGGGCCATACCCTCGACGGTTTAGTATGGTGCATTATATCTGATTACTGTAGCTCACTTTTCTTTGATGGGAGCTGGTTTAGATTAACACTGTGAAACATTACAAAGTAGTGTTTATTATGTGCCTCAAAGGAATTCACAGCTTACAGCTGGTAGGCCTGAAATTCCAGCATGTGGAGAATAATAAATGCAATAAAGATGTCACTGCTGTGCTTATCCAAACCCAAACAGAGAGTGGTCCGTTATAATTCCCAAAGAGTACAAGAACAGTAGTGACAGCTAGAAAAAAATTCATAGTACAGACATGTGCACCTACACATTGTTTATCAGTGTGATTAAATTAACTTGAAAGGCAGTAGTCAGAAAAATTGCACAACAAAAGAGCATTGGAATTCTTGTGTGTCCAAATGTCATATTTGGTGAAGCTAAATGATTGACTGCGGATATAAAAATATGCAGAAACATAATCTCTTCTCACTCTATTACTAGGAGAGAAAAAAAAAAGAAGAAAATGACTGTTGAAAAGATTTGTTGATGTGCAAACAAAAGGAAGAAGAAAATGGCTTCAAAGTAATCCTAGAAAATGGAAATATCATAATATGAACTGAGAGCATAAGGGGAGTGAAAATGCATTTGATGATAGCTGCTGTGTCTGTGTATCTATGCATGCCCAATGGTGTACACATTCATTCACATGGCATGCCATTCATGAGGCACATTTTTTGACATGTTAATAGACAATGCACTGTAGCTTCAGTTTGTATGTATTTACTGTTAATATAGTCCTAAGGCAGATACATGGCAAATGGCAATGAGTCTGACTTATGTTTACAGGAGTCGTATGTATTTGAAAAATACCAGAAATTAGTGAAGAAAGTTGAATAGGATAGTGTAGACAGCTCCAGAAGAAGAAGCTTTGTGCTGATCAGAATTAAAGACTAGATGGTCGTGTGATTAAACTATATATTTATATACACATAAAAAGTGGTCCCTGTGATCACTTGCCTATTCTAGAAATATCTTGACTTTTTTCAGTATGATTTTTGTGCATTTCAAACAATTTTTGTGTAATATGATTTTCAAATAACAGTGTGTATAGAATTTACAAATAATGAAATCAATTAGTGGGCATAATATAATGAGTTTGTGCATAAAAAATAATAAACCAACACCTACTTCTGAACCTCAATAAAACTAAACTTCTACTCTTCTCTCCCACTAGTAGATCCACCACACTTTCATTCTCTGTCACATCTAACAATGGTACCACTATTTCCCCAGACAATTACACCAAACTGCTAGGGGTTATCATAGACAATAATCTCAAATTTGACCTACAGGTCAACAAAACCATACAGACTATCAATAAGAAGCTTGGATCACTGTATAGAAACAAGACATGTTTAACCCCACTGGCTAGGACTGCAATTGCCCGATCACACCTACTCTCTACTCTTTTATATGCCTCGCTTGTACTCTCAAACCTCAACAAATCCGAACTAGGTAAGCTGTCCCATCGCTACAATCATATTGCCAGATTCGCCACTGGCTCCACCTATAGAACCCACCACTGCCAGAACCTTAAACAACTAGAGTGGCTAGAACTGCCCAGCTTAATTCAATTCAATCAACTCTTAATAGCACTCAAAATTTTGTACCACCCTGAGGATACCCCCTCACTTAAAAATATTATTAAGTCATATAGCAACCTAAGATCCCTATGGTCAGCTGATAAACTACTGGTCCCTTTATATATAAAGCTAATAACTCTGCTGGTGAATCCCTGTTTGCCAACTTCATTGGCAAAACCTGGAATTTGTTGCCAAACTATATAACCCTACAATCCTCCGAAAGTCTCTTCAAAAAAAACCTCAAACAGTATCTCAAAGTGAATTGGCTATGCCCATGTACCAGCCCTGATTAAGTTATAAACTAAAAGCATATTCTGCAATTATCATAACTTGTAACTGCATCACCAAGCTCTGCTTCCAATCTGATGACTCTTACTTTTAATTGTCCGTCCATGAGAATTGGGAGTCCCTACTAGGGAACACTACTAACCCATTGTATATAATCACTTTGTTTTTATAATTGTTTGCTAACTTCTGTGTAATCTATGCAAGTTTGTCTATGCGGAGCTTTTCTCCCCGGGCCTCCACTGAAAATGGACATGTATCCAGTCGGACTATCCCGGTAAACAAATGTAAAATAAATAAATAAATAAAATAAAATAATAGAAAACAGGTTTTCCTGTTAAGGAATTTGTTAATCAGAATGCAGTGAACATATACATAGTAACAATAAAAAGGAAATAATCACCTGAAAACAATTCATGTTAAAGTACAAGGACACAAGTTAATGGTGAGAGATACAGCTACATTTAAAGAGGTACAGATTAATGAATGGATGAGAAATTATTGAAGCGAGGGAGTTTGTGGAGCATAATGATTTTTTTAAGTAAAACAATGTAGTTTAATTATATTACTGAATGTGAATATAAATGTGCATTGTTAGCTCTTAAAATTAAGGGTAATCATTGATGTTAAGTTGTCTATCTCACCTTCATTCTTGCTGTTTGGGTTTGGAGCCGATCTTCGGCTCCGACTCGGCCATCTTCTAAAGCTCGAGAGCTACATACTGGCTCAAGGCCTCCCCATATCCCATGATGCCTGGTGCTAGAAACCCAGATCTCGTTTGCCACTTCTGCTGCGAGGTTGCTGTACTGGCTCAGGTCATATAAAACTTTTATATTGTGTCTTTTTCTGTCTTAAAACTAGTTATTTTTAGCATAGAAATTATCGTTAGATAGATCTTTGGTAATTATAGTGTGTTTGTGTCTGAATCCTTGTCTTTTCCCCTCAGAAACTCATTTTTATTTAGAGAGTTTCCCTCCCCCCTTTTTCTTTTCTCTTAAGGTTCTCCGTTTGAGTTAGAGGATAACCTTACATCTAGAAGGTGTCCGTTTAAGTTAGAGGATAACCTTTTTTTCTTCCTATCTCCCTTTGAAAAAAAAAAAAGTTAGTTTTGCTATAGTTCAGTATAGTTTTTTGTAGCGTAGTGGTTCTGGTAACTATAGTATATTTTATTGTGATTTGTTACCTTAACCTTTTGGTGTGTGTGTTTTTTCCATGTTTTTTTCTTCTGTTAGGATGTCCAAGGATCCTAAGCCGTCCGGATTCAAGAAGTGTGACTCATGCTCAGAAGATGTCTCTGACAGATGGTCACACTTCTTGTGTTTATTGTCTGGGCGCCGTGCAGCTGCAGGACTCTTGTTCGATTTCCCATGCATTCAGTCCAAGAGTCCTGCAGGAGCGCAAAAACAAATTGATCTTGAGGGGTCTGCTTAAACCCCAAGATTCACCAGCAAAGGCTCAGCCTGTGAAATCTTCTAAGCCATCTAAACCCTCGGCTCCCAGTTCGGAGCCGTCGGGTGAAGCCATACCATCCTTCTCGGCTCTGGCTGGAACCGATGTTCCTCCCTCACAGTCAGCTCCAACACGTTCTTCGGAGCCGTCTGAGAGTCGAAAAAGGTCCAGGTCTCCTTCTCTGGAATCGATACGTTTGGCTCCGAGGTCACCACTGCTCCAGTCAGAGCGTAGTCATCGCTCATCTCACTCTTCTCGGTCCTCAAGACTTTCAGACCATGACTTGGAAAGAGTGGTCAGTAGGCTGCTGAAATCGCAGGCCCTAGCCAAAATGTTGTCCAGCCCCCCTCATCAGGCATCGGCTCTGTCCACAGCTGTAGAGATTCCTCCTCCAACTCATCTTATGAGCTCGGAGCCAGAGTTCATTGGGGTTCGAGTCATGGAAGCGTTGGCTCCGATACCTTCTCCTTCTGTTCCGTCGTCGGCTCTGATCCCTTCCATGGTACCGTCCCTGGAGGGATCTGGGCGCCGGGACTCCCTGGTTGGCTCCGAGGGGGCGAGTGGCATCGGACCCTTATCTGACCCCGCTCTCCCCTTTGGCGCTTCAGCTCGGGTGAGCTCGACTCCCACATCTGCTTCGGAGCTGTCCCCCTCGGTACCGGGAGGGATTCTGGTTTCTTCGGAACTGGAGCCAACTCTGCGTCCAGGCAGGGATGCCTTTGAGGTGATGAGTGTACTGGCCCCTGAGTCAGTCCCACGATCGACCCCATCGGCTCCTCCCCCTAGGGTGCCTGTGTCAGCCTCTGCCCCTCTTCTAGACGCCAAGTGTGGGGATCCAGTGCTCCAGGACACCTCCTTGGGTGTATCCTCCTCTTCCGAGGCCTCCCCTGATCATTCAGAGGAGCCACCTCGCAAGAGGAAATGCAAGCGGAAGCATGTTGACTCCCCCGAGTCTGTCACATCGGATACCGACTTAGAGGAGTCAGAAGGGTCCCCAAGATCTCCCTCTGAAGATGTCTCCTTCTCAGACATCCTTGAGATGCTTAGGCAGAGGGGGAACTGGACTGTCCTAAGCCCTTCCGAGGATGAGTCGGTATTCCTGGACCTGTTTGGATTCCGACCTTCCACCTCCTGGGTGACTCCGCCTTTCGACCCACCGATGTCTGTGGTGGCTCGGAAGGTGTGGACAGCTCCAGACACAGTGGAACCGACCCCTAGAAGACTGACCAAATTCATTACTGCACCGCAGGACAAACAGTTCTTGACCAAAGGTGTCCCCATTGATGCCATGGTGGTGGCGGCAGCCACAAAAAAGGAGTTGGCTGAAACTTCATCTGTCCATCCTCCTAACAAGGAGTCCAGGACAATGGACAGATATGGGATGCAGATGTTCTCTTCAGCGACCTTTTCTATGCGGTCCCTGAATTACCTGTGCCACTTTACCCACCTTCAGAGGGATCTCCTGAAAGAGCTTGGAGATACCCTCCAAGATCCATCAGCTGAGGGGGCCCAGGCTAAGGCAGCCTCCCAGCTGGCCACCCTTAACTCAGTGGTAAACTCCACCATGAGGCTCATTTCGTATGCAGCCGATGGGGCGAGTAGAGCTGCAGGCACAGGCGTGGCCCTAAGGAGGCATGCTTGGATGCGACTATGTAACTTTGTGGAACCTTTCAAAGCATCTTTCACCAACACCCCTTTTGATGGTTCCCCTCTCTTTGGATCACAGGTGAAGGATACCCTTACCAGGTGTGAGCAGGAAGGCAAGACTCTCTCTGCCGTAGGAGTCCGTTTTTCCACTCCTTCCAGACCATATCCCAAGGGTCAGAAGAGTGGAAAGATGTGGTTCTGGAAATCCCAGGGAGCCTTGCCGGACACACGTGGTGAGTTTCCCTCCAGGGGCAGAGGAGGGAACAATAACACTTGCTGCCCTCATGGAAGACGGGGTCCGCAAAACCAGGGCAGCAGAGAATCTTTCTCTGACAAGCCCTTCCAGCATCCCTGAAGGGTTGCCCGGCTGCCCACCTCTGGAGGCAGTCGGGGGAAGATTATCGCTGTACCCAAGAGCCTGGCAAGAAATAACACAAGACAGATGGGTACAATCCGTTATATCCGGGGGCTACAGAATTCCCTTTGCTCACGCTCCTTTATTGTCAAACCAGTCCCTTCCAGATGTTCCACCGAATCTAAGGGATGAAGCAGTTCAGGAAGTTTCAAAACTGCTAAGAAAAAGGGCCATCCAGTTCTTTTTGGTACCAAAAAAAGACAGGGGACTGGAGACCCATTTTGGATCTCAGCAGACTAAACAGGTCTGTACAAAGAATGAAGTTTCGGATGGTCATGCTACAGTCCATTTTACCCTTCCTGGGTCAGGACAATTGGATATGCTCCATAGATCTTCAGGATGCATACTACCACATCAAAATGGACAGGCGCACCAGAAGATTCCTGGGCTTCCGGCTGGGAGCCAGCCATTATCAGTTCAGAGCTGTGCCCTTTGGTCTCACCACGGCCCCCAGGGTGTCCAAATGTATGGCAGTAGTTACCGCTCACCTGAGACGGCAAGGATTCCAGGTGTTTTCGTATCTAGACGACTGGCTCCTCACTGCTACAACCAGGCATCACCTTCTGCAAGCCAGAGACTATACTACCCAGACGTGCTCCAGACTAGGTATCACTATAAATTTCAAAAAATCTGCTTTGTCGCCTTGTCAGTCTATCATCTTTATAGGCGCAAACTTAAATACAAAAGACAGGTCAGCCAGCCTTCCACCAGACAGGGTGTTAGTCATTCAGCGGCATGTCCAGGTCTTGTTACAGTGCAAGAGAATTCAAGCCATATTTGTCCTCCAAACCCTGGGTCTCATGGCAGCAGCAATCATACTCGTCCTGCTGGTATGTTTTCACATGAGGATCCTCCAATGGCTTCTTTTTACCCAATGATCCTTCCAGAAGCTTCCCATGTCTCACATGATTATCATCACAGAAACATGCAAAAAGCACCTTGCATGGTGGATGGTCTCCTCATCAGTTCCCCTGGGCAGACCATTTGTACTTCCCCCCTCCAGTTGCTACGGTGACCACGGATGACTCCCTGAGTGGGTGGGGGGGGCATTATCAGGGCAGAATAGTCCAGGGTACCTGGCAACCTCAAGAGTACCATCTGCACATAAACGTCTTGGAGATGAGGGCTGTGCTTTTAGCATTGCAAGCTCTTCCGGACTCTCTTCCTACTGGGACAATTGCAATTCAAACGGACAATATGTCAGTTGTGTGGTACATCAACAAGCAGGGCAGAACCAGGTCCCACCCCCTATGTCGAGAAACGCTCAGACTCTGGCAATGGGCGATCTCTTCTCAACGGTTTCTGACCGCAACGCACATCCCTGGGAAATCCAACGTCCTAGCAGACAGGCTGAGCAGAGCTATTCTCATGCCTCACGAGTGGTCTCTGAATCAAGTAGTAGCGGACCAAATCTTCCGCAAATGGGGGCAACCTTGCTGCAACCTCTTTGCCACCCCTTCAACAACAAATGCAGCAACTTCTTCTTTCTCCTACCACATCCAGAGCATTCCCCCAGAGACGCTCTAGTCCACGACTGGCCTCAGGGACTTCTGTATGCATTCCCTCCTTTTCCCCTAATTCCCAAGCTGATTCAGAAAGCTACCGTATTGGGTTGCAGAATGATCCTCATTGCTCCGTACTGGCCTCGACAGATATGGTTTCTGTTCCTTCATCATCATCTTATCGAGCAGCCTTGGACTCTGGACCCAGTTCCAGACCTCCTGATCCATCAATCGGGCGGGCTGCATCATTCCCTACAATCTCTCAAGCTCACAGCTTGGTTGCTCCACTTCCAACCCTAGCCAGGCTTCCTGATATCTCCCAATCGGTGCGTGAAATCATTTTATCATCGCACAAGTCTACCACTAGAAAAACTTATGCTAGTAAGTGGAAACGTTTTTCTTCCTGGGTAGAGGCCAAGAATATAGACCCCTTTTCAGCCCCTGTTCACCACATCCTGGAATTTCTTGCGGAACTCTTTCATTCTGGGTCCGCTTCCACTACAATTAGAGTACAGTTAGCCGCAATTTCAAATTTTCACATTGGCCTTTCAGAAAGTAGTATAATGTCTCATAAGCTTCGTAAGGCCTTCCTCAAAGGAACCACTCTGCTCAGGCCCCCGGTTAGGGATCCTCCACCCCCGTGGGATCTGAATTTGATTCTATCCTCTCTAATTTTGCCCCCATTCGAACCTGCAGCTTCCTGTTCTTTGAAGTTATTATCTTGGAAAACACTTTTTCTGGTAGCAATTACTTCAGCGAGAAGAGCTTCTGAACTGCAGGCTCTTTGTATCCATCCCCTGTACCTGGTGTTCCACAAAGACAGGGTTTCTCATAGGACTAACCCTTCCTTCCTTCCTAAGGTCTCTTCTGAGAATAACTTGAACCAGTCCGTTGACCTTCCTGTATTTTTTCCCAACCATTCCAACAGGGGAGAATATAAGTTACATCAATTAGATGTTCACAGGCAATTGTGCTTTTATTTGCATAGGACTAAGGACTTCAGAAAATCGGATCAGCTTTTCCTGTCTTATGCAGAGGGCAAACAAGGCCTACCAGTATCAAAAGTAACTTTATTTAGATGGCTTACTTCTATCATAATCTTTATCCATCAGCTCAGGAAGAAAGAATTGCCTGTTAAACCTAAGGGCCACTCCACCAGAGCATTAGCCACTTCTGTTGCATTTCAAGCTAGGTTGCCCATGGAATCTATTTGTGCAGCGGCCACTTGGGCAAATCCTCATACTTTCATCTCGCATTATAAGCTGGACGTGGTTTCTAGCAGCAGAGCTGATTTTGGATCCACTGTTTTGAAGAGTCTGTTCCACTGAGCCACCCAGGATATTAGGTGCTAGGGACGCTGTCCCAACCAGCAGGAATGAAGGCGAGATAGACAACTTAACATAAAGAAGTTATGTACCTACCATAACGTTCCATGTTAGTTGTCTCCTCTCGCCTTCTTTCTTGCGTCTCACCCTCCATCCCCCTATCCTACTAGACCGAGAATAGTTTCTCTATGGATTTACACTGGCTTGAGTCTTCTCTGACTATCCCACTCTACCTAGTAGTCTCTATAGTTGGGCTTAGGTATGATAGGATAGGATTCCTTCATTACTTTGTCTGCTGTTAGTCTCACCAAATGAGATCTGGGTTTCTAGTGCCAGGCATCATGGGATATGGGGAGGTCTCGAGCTTTAGAAGATTGCCGAGTCGGAGCCCAACCAGCAAGAAAGAAGGCGAGAGGAGACCACTAACATGGAACGTTATGGTAGGTACATAACTTCTTTTTTTGAGCTGATTTAAATGCAAAAACAAACTGAGGGAAGTTTTCTTATTAAGGGAATATTCTTTGTGTGGAATGGTTTAAGTAATTGCTGGCAAGTTTAACAAGTAAAAATGGACAAGAAGTGTTTTAGAGCAAGTATAGGAATAAAATGTGTTTTGGTTAAATGACAAATGTTTCAAAGATACTGCATACAAAAGTGCTTGAATATAGGTCTGAGTATGACTCTGGACAGTCGTATGACTAAACATTTACTTATTTTTTTAAATAGCCTAGCATGTGGGTCATAATTATTTTTTTGGTTTTACTAGAGAAGATAGGGCAACTTCTATTAAAAGAGTGGGGCTGTATTGTCTGGCAAATGGTATTCTACAGAAAAAGAAAGTGTCGGTGTTGCTTAATGTCCAGGGCATCAGAACTTAAATGACTATTGGCTAATTTGGTGTCACCAACTAAAATCATCAGAAGAGTCATTCAAAGAAATATTGCAATTGTACAATAGCAGTTGAGCCTCTTATCCTTTAGTAATCGCAGATTATTTTATTTATTTACAAAAGAAATCAAATGAGATGTGAAAGTATTTGAGTCTATGCATATACTTCATAAATTAACCAAGAAATGCAGTTTAGAGAAGGAATTGTAGACATATTAAGAGAGAAATATGTGTGTGGCATATGTGCTGAAATCATAGAATGTTATACTTATTATGTAGTATCAATGGAAACTGCAGCAAAAACACCATAGAACTCCAACAGAATGTGATTGAAACAGTTGTTAAGAGGCTGTCTGTCAAATGTCCTAAGAAGCAAGCATATTTAGGCATGGAAGACTACCACACAAAGCTGATATGTACTGATTTAAACAGAAAAACTGTAAAAAAAATGCCACGGATGGGGCCATACTAACAGAATGTGCGAATGTTGCTGGAAAAAATAATGAATACACTTATGGACAGTCAAACACAGGATAAAATAGTATGGATTTAAGATGAAAGGAGTCAAAAGTTAAAATTTTCTAATGATCATGCATATTTTATGCATGTAACAAACTAGTGATGCCCTGTTGTGTTTCACAAACTTCAAAGTTATACAGAAAAAAATACACAACACTTGCTTCAAGGCAGTTAACTATATCTGTACATGAATGTACACAGGCAGGCAGAAAAAAATATCTAAGGAGTAGATGTAATTATGTACAGCAGATCTTGCTTCTAGAAGGAAATCTGCATGACCCTGAATTGATGGATATAAGACAGGGTGTGAACTAGCATCCTGTCTTGACTCCATAAGAAAACTTGTGTATGGAGCCTCCAGATGGTTTGTCATTTACCTCTGTCAAGTGGAACAATGCAATCTTCCTTTCAGTTGCTGTGGCACTTTGAGTCCCTCAAGGCTCAGTCTTAGGAATTCCGTTATTCACTTGTTACACTGGCTTCCCATGTCATTTTTATAAAAAATGGTAAACTGGTATAATGAGGCAACCACCCTCCTTCCTGATGCAACCATATCTGTATATAATGCTAAGCTGCACCATCCATTCAGTTCTTTGTAGTCACAGATTGCATGGTTACATTGTAAGTTAATGCAGAGAAGAGAAAGTCAAGACTTTTTTGTTAGGAAATGCCATACCATAGATAATTTGTTAGCCAACTTTCTATCAAATGGATCCCTTAATATCTTCTCAAGCAATAGTTTAAGAATTGAATGAATCATTTCTAATAACCTGCTAAGAGTAATCACTGATACTCAAGTTTCATCTGCATATTAACTCTGTCCTGTCAAAAATCAATCAAAAGCTAGACTATCTTTACAGGATCAAAATATTGATTCAGTCTGTAGTGTAAGACAGATCATTTCTGTAGTGTATTTTTTTTTAAATCAAGGTATCATCTCATTAACTGAGTGCTGTCATTAACACTTAGACATGAACAAGGATATAGCATGATTTCCAGATTTGTTTCAGGCCATCATGGAAAGGTATATCATTGACACTCACTATGTAGCCTGACCTGGCTTGAAATGGAACATCTCAGCACATCCAAAATTTGCCCTTTGGCTACTTTATACATCCTTATGTCCAGCATTGGCCAGTATTCTAGCCTGACATGCGTCTCATCATGTGTGCAGGGCTCTGTTGTCTCATACATATCTCCAAAGCCTCTGTTTGATATGGAATGCATTTTACATAAACTTTGCAGGCAACTAAAGTGCTTGAAAAATGTTCCCCTTAGTTTAACATCAGTCTTAGAAATGTATGCTTTAGACATGAATTTTATTAATATTTCAAGGCAATCCAGCCGCACCTCAAACAAGGATAAAACCCTTACTATGCCCCAGAGCCACAGATGACTCGTGTTTTGTTAGAAGCATGTGTGCTGGAGGGATCAGGCAGGAGGGGATGTGAGTGACAGGCAGGCACCAGCTCACCCATTTGGGCTCAGTGCAGTAGCAGCAGAACAGCCTGTTCAGTTTTATGCTGGAAACAGTGTGCCCTCACCTTTCAATGGAAACCATAGTGGAGATTGCAACACTGCTGTGGGGTGAGCCTATTCAGGCTTAGTGTAGTAGCAGAACAGCCTATTGAGCTCTGTGTTGGAAACAGTGTGCACTCGCCACCCAATGGCAGCCAGAACACAGATTGTAGCACTGCTGTGGTGTGAGTTAGGGCGCACCCACTCTTTGGCAGCAGTATGGCACTACATCAGCATCTTTGATCTCCTCACTTGCCCCAGACATAGATTGAGTAGGGGCTTGGGGAAGGCTAAGGAAGGTACAGTAGATCCAGTGAGTAAGGAGAAGAGCTGCTGGCCACTGAAGTTCAGCTGTGAGGATACTGGGGGAAAATAATTTCTTAAGGGAAAGGAAATGCAATTGTGTTGTAACCTAACATTCATTTTATGTTGTGGTGTTACCTACATTTTTACCTAGCCAAATTCTAAAACATACATATTTAATATCAAATAAATAATTAAAATCTGTATTAACCCAGTTAGGTCTGCTTTTTCTTAACCACTTATCAATTCTGTCAGCTGTCCCCACTGTTTTATCTCCTGTGTATAGTTACTTTCTCATGTACATTAATTACTTAATTATTATATTTTGGAGCTTTTGTCTGCAGGGCTCCACTAAAAATGGATCCGAAGGGCAATTCCTGGTCAAAAAATGTAAATAAATAACTAAATAAATGGCATGAGGAACCAACAACCTCATATCCCTTAGGTTTTCAGTACCAGTTGGTTGTTGCACAGTTATGTATGACAAATATTTTCAAGCAAATGCAAACCGGGAATAGGCCAGTACTTTCAAATGTGCATGACCAAATTCTAAATGTATAGTTTTTGTAAAGTAATCTTTTGTATCCTGCCTTTAGGGTGTCTGTCTGTATATCAAGGAATTTTACTACGTTTCCAGATTAGTAACCACAACCAAATTACTTCCTTGGATGTTGGACATATGTGGGCACAATAAAGATGATTTTCATTGTCCAAAATTACTTGTGATAGCTTGGCAGTGACAAAGAAATTAAAGGGATAGCTGGAGATTTCAGAGCATTGAACCTCTCCCAAAATTTACAAATTTAGTATGCCTACAGCCATGAAAATGGCCATCAGTACCAAAACAATGTATCTATATTCCCATTGTCAGGCCTTTTGGAGACTCAGTGTTTCTAATCACAGTGTCGATACATACTCCAAGAGCCCAACATTGATCTGCGTGGAGTCCACAATAATGGAAATGTGATATCAGTACTAAGAACAAAGTTTGCAAGAAAATGATAATCTGAATAAATTGTAAGTGATAGTCCTCTATAGTTCATACAGCAGGTATTGTCTGCTGACTGCCTGACATCCATCCACAGATGAAATGGATGGAAATTTGTGGAAAGATTTAAAAATATTACTTAAGAAATAAACCTCTTTGATAAGATACTGTGGTACAAGACAGACAATTTTCAGTATAGGCTTTGTAATGCTAATCACAGTGTCTACATCAACAGTGTTGCTTCTGAGTAGGAAACTGTTTTCCAGATGTGACTTAATAAGAATTAATGAGACATTGCTGAGAAGTTTTTCCATTGGTAATAAATTGCCATTCAGAGATTTTAATTAAGACTTGTATTGGGCAAATGAACCAGCATGTCTTTTTGGCCCTCATTTTTACCAGCCCAACCTCCAGTAACCAATATCCACACTGGGTCTACCAACTGCTGTCCAACCTCCCTGCGCTTAGTTTTTTTTTTTTTTTTTTTTTGCTGGGGCCATTTGTGGAGCCTTAGCTTGTCTGTGCTCCCATTGGAGGGGTGAAATTTTTATGACCTACCCACTCCCTTTCCCCAACCCTGTACTCAGTGAGGGTCTATATCACATCATCTAATACGTGAATATTGAACGCTCACATGAGTGAATATTCACGTACTCGAAGTTTATCAATTTTTTTTACGGTACAGTGATGATCGGCATTTTTGCCCTTTCCTCACTGTAGTGTGATCTTGGAGTAGGAATATATATTTAGAGGAGGGTGTGGCGGGCGCAGCCCCCCACAATACCGTTTTTGAGTACGTGAATATTTGCTCATGTGAGCGTTCGATATTCACGTATTCGATGATGTGATATAGACACCTCAATGGTTAAGTTTGAGGGCATCTCCTCTCTTTGGACCATGTCTTCCCTTAGGGAGAGTATCAGTGAGTACCCTCACACCTTGGACAGACATGCTCATGCCTTCCCTGCTGCTCCATCATTTGCCCGAGCTGCTAATCAAACCCGGGTTAGCTGGGCTGTAGTCATGGCTTTATCTCTGTACATCACCGGAGTGGCTCTGAGCCAGAGTATCTTAAGGTCTAGAATTTGAGGGTGTGCTGTTAACATTAATTAGGGAGGGTACCTGAAGAAAACACACAAATCAGCTAAGAGTTGCATAACAAGTGGATTGCCTAGTGCCAATTATGAAATAAGTGACAGTGATAGAATGATAGAATCAGCTGATGTGCATGAAGACAACATTTAGGTGATAACTGCTTCTACCCATCTCTCTAGTGCTAACAACCCCCACCCTCCATTCATAGGTTCATGGGTTAGTACCAAGCTAATTGCCCTTGGGAGCCATTTTAAGCCTAGCCAATTATCCCTTGTGAGACTCAAACCCTGCACCTTGTGTTTATAAGGCAAACACCTTAACCATTAGGCCACCCTCCCAACTAACCCTCCCATTCCTAACCTTAGTGCCTATGGATCTAATGTCCATAGCTCTTTCCTTAGGAAGATGACTTAACAGTATCATGCTTCAAGAGAACAGTCAAGCTAGAATGGTGACAGAGGCTGTTTCAAGAAGATGATGAATGGATCGTATTACAGTCTGAGAGGAATGACAGATTACACCATAGGCTACACATAGGTGGATGACTGAAGGCAGCTAACACCACTGAGTGATGCAGGCTTAGGTGTTGTATCATACCTGGTAGATGCCTGCAAAATGGCCTAATCAGGTCAATGTTCTAAGCTCAGTGAGGCTGCATACATTGCTGTTTGGAAAGTCACAGAAGTGACATTTGAAGGCTAAATCCAGGAAGAGGTAAACATTTTCCTTTATTCTTTATATAAAAAAGTATTAAAATGAATATAAAGGACATCTATGTATATCAGTAAATATACTCCAATAAGTATGTTGAGTTAAGTATAGTATAGTACAATTCTGGAAGAATGATAACTAATTTTGTAAATGAAGAGTTCTACTCCCACCTCCAGAAGAACTTATTTCATATACCTGAGGAGGTCAGGATTATAGAATCTAAATGAATCTTGTTCAAGACCTCAGCAGTTGAGTTAGAGGCAAGGAGATTTCACTAAAAGGAGTTTGATTGTCATGATGGCAATGAAAGGAATCACTGAATGGTATCAACTTATCAGGAGAGCAGTATTTGCAGTTATCCCCAACAATCCCATTTCCATTTATTTTATCTGTTACAGTATTCATTACTTCAGTGCAGTTGCTTCGACTTTAATTCCCATTTTTTAGTAATCAATTTTTTTGGCAGCCACCAGAATTAAACCCAGCAAGGACTTATTATGTGTAGACAATTCACATCCTGTATCCCAGTTAAAAAAAAATGTCCTTAGTTACACCTATTTGCTCACCCAGTATTTCTGATAGAGTATGTTGCAGGGAATTTTTAAAGTCTGCAAACTTGTTACACCCCCAAAACATATGTTCCCAGTTACCTATTTCCTCTCCATCAGAAGCTTGTGTTATATAAGTGAGCTTTAACTGTGTAGCTGTAAAATATCCATTCAGCTCAGGTAATCCTAAACTACCTTGTTCTGTTGGAAAGATCAGCTTATCCTACTTGACCCCTGTCGTCTTTCCCTCCCAGATAAAATCCTCCAGCTCTTTATTAATTACTGTCTACAACTTGGTTGATAAAAATATGCCTGACCTTTGTATGAAACTAAAGGCACTAAAAATGTTTTCAGTGCTTATATCTTGCTATCCATATCCATAAACAAGAGCTTTCAGTTTCTCAGTGTTTGTATTATCTTTGGTTTAGTCTCTTTCAACATATCCTTAGCTGCCATAACAGAATTCTTTTTAACCCATACTACTAAATACTTAATTTTATCATCTCCCCATAAATATGGGTATTGCTGAACCATTTCATATGTGGGCACATAGTTTGCAGCTATAGACCTTGTTTTGTTTTTATTAATTTTATATTCTGAAATGACTGGAAACTGTCTCAAGAAGTTCCACAATTCTGAGATATCCTTTTCTGTTATTATCAAGTACAAAATAATATTGCCTTCAAATAAAGCCGACTTTTCTTGATTACTATACCAATTATATCTTTGTATTTCTGAGTCCCTTATTTTCTTTGCCATTGGCTCTAAATATAATGTAAATAATAGTGGGGAAAGAGGACACCTCTGGTTGATTCCTCTGTTCAGACACAACTCATCAGAGAAGGAACCCTTCTACTTTAATTTTTGTCTACAGTCCCCATGTTCTTCGTGTTTCACTGTTGCAGTCATCACATTTGGGTTATCTGCTTGCAGTAGCCCTCAGTCGGCCTGATTATCAAAGTCTTGGGTCCTGCGTCGGTTGCTGTCTCATCTTCCATGACATCAGGTAGTCAGGGGTATAAAGCATGCAGCCGACGCCATTACATCCGTCTTTCTTGCCGTGCGGTGCCCGAAGCAGAAGCAGTTCACAAGTGCTGGTCGGCCGACTCCTGAAATTTTCGTTTTCGAGTTTCAGAACCGAAGTCTTCAACTAAAGCTAAGTACCCCGTTGGGGAAACTTTTTCTTGCTCTAAACCGATGTCAGTAAAAGTCAATAATTGTATTTCTTGTGGAAAGCAAATACCTCATAAAGATTTTCATTCATACTGTATACCTTGCCAAGGCCCTGACCACAACATAGCTCGCTGTCGGTTTTGTGCCTTATTTAAACATCGAACTATTCATCATCGGTATATTTATGCGTCTAAATATTTTGGTACTCTGTTCAATTATCCAGATATGTCTTTGGTAAGCCATCCGACTACCGACATTCCATAAAAATGCAAAGATAAAGACAGAGACAGGCTGCCTAGGTCCAAAGCTGCCAACGATTCTTCTCCTAAGCTAGTCACCAGTTCGCCAGCAATCAATGAGGCGCTTTCGCAGCCCCTGATACCCGCTACTTCAGATTCGCAGGCCTCTACTGAGGCCCATTCGGAGTCCGGTATGCCGTGAGATGCTTCAGCTGTGGAACCTGTGGATGTCTCTACTTTGGATGGGTCTGGAGCCACTGTGCAGGCACCGGCTTCTGAGGGTGTATTCAGGCCTACTGACTTGCATATTAAACCAATGCCATCTTCTTCTTCATGGCCTAAAACTCGAACCATGCCTAGAAAACTGATGCCCAGACTGCATTGTCAGGCCTTTATGCCTAAAAAACAAATGATAAGAATGGCTGAAGATCTTATTACCTTAATCAGGGGAAGTCAACCTTCCCCCTCTAAGAGACCTAGGACTGAATTTGCTTATGATACTTCTGATCAGGATTCTGAAATTTCTGTTTCCTCTGATGACCAGGATTTACCCTTATCTACATATGAGGATTCTGATGCAGAGGACTCTATTCCCTCTGCTTCCCCTCCAGAGGATTTCTCTTTTGGTGAAACCTTGCATACTCTTAGGGAGCATTTTCGCTGGGAAAGCCAGGATTACTCTGATTCTAAAAAGAGGCTTAGGGATTTCTTTATCCTGCCCCAACACAGGCCTTTAGCTACCCCCCCCCCCTGTACTAGACGTTGTTGATGATGCCTTTTTGGAATATAGCTTGGCCCTGGCTCTTTACCTCCTGCTCCTGGAAAACCTGATAGATATTACAGGGTTCCTGACTCTCTCCTTTCTAAAAATCGTACTGTGGATCCTGAGACTATTTCACAGGGACCCATGGGCATTAAGGCTACTACTGCCAAAAATCCTACCCCCTCTGATAGAGATTCCAGGGCGCTGGATAGATGGTGTCAGAAGGTATATACTTCTGCAACTTTGGCTATTAGGGCCTTAAACTGCCAGTTTCATATGTTAAAGTATCAACGGCATATTATTGGATTGCTTAAACAGAAAATGATGTTGATTCCTGACTGTGCTGAAAATAAGGATTTACAGGATTTAATGCATTCTGCTGAACAAGTTGGAAAACATACTTTGCAATATGGTTTTGATTCACTAGAGGCATCTTGCAGGGCTGCTGTCACTGGGTCTGTACTTAGAAGGCATGCTTGGCTTAAGGAGCAATCTTTGCCAGATCATGTTAAAACTAAATTGCTAGATGCTCCCTTAAATCAGGAGCACCTGTTTGGCAACAAAGCAGAAGAAGTACTTAAAAAGATGGAGGAAAAAGCTAAGTCTATGCAAACTGTTAAAGATTTCCTACAAGTACAGCCTCCAAAATTTAGTAGGCATTGGCCCTCTAAGAATTGTTCCTTTCCTGCCTCTTCCAGGCCTTCTCAGCCCAAACCCAGAACCAGCAGAACACCCAGGCTTCAGTCCCAGGGTACTCACAGGACAAAGCAGTGGGGGGCTCCCATTTTCAAATCAGGGAGTAGTAAGACCCCCTATGGTAAACTGTCTCAATGACTTAACTTTAAAACTTCCAAGCCCTTCTCAACTGACTGCTCCTTTAGGGGGAAAGATTGCTCTGCAGGCAAAATACTGGGAACTCATTACCCAGGACAAATGGATTTTAAATATAGTTTCCCAAGGATACAGATTTCACTTCCACACATTACCAACCCCAAACGGTTGGCCAGATCTACCCCCAAATCAGTGGACAGAGGCCCAAAAGTAAGTACTCTCACTCTTAAGCATAAGGGCTATTCAGAATGTACCAGAAGAGGAAAAGGGACAAGGTTTCTACTCAAGACTTTTCCTGGTACCCAGAAAAGACAACTCATGGCATCCTGGACCTTTCTATCCTAAACACCTTTTTGGTGATCCCAAAATTCAAGATGCTAACCCTTCACCAGTTGTTTCCTATGCTAGGCAAGGATGCCTTGTTGGCAACACGGGATCTAAAGGAAGCCTACCTGCACATCCCAATTAGGGAATCTTGCAGATGATACCTATGCTTCTAAGCAGGCTACATGCATTATCAGTTCTCTGCACTGCCCTTTGGCTTATCTACTGTGCCCAGGGTATTCACAAAGTGCCTAGCTCCAGTCATTGCTTTTTGCAGGCAAAGAAATATTGAAATATACCCAAACTGGATGATTGTCTAATTCAGGCAGAAAGCCAGGACATACTTTTGAATCATCTGGCATTTGTACAAAAGGTGCTAACTTGTCTGGGGTGCACCATAAACGAAAATAAATCACATCTTGCACCCTGTCAACAAATTATATTCCTGGGAGCAAGCTTGAACACAACTTTCCAGATGGCTTTCCTCACACCAGAGAAATAAATTAATTTGACAACTTACTTCAAACTAATGGCCACAAAAACCCTGCTATCTGCAAGGCAAATACTGCAAGCCTTGGGGTTCATGGCCTCCTGCATTCTCCTAATTCCATATGCAAGACTGCATATGAGGAAACTACAATGGTATCTAAAAAGCCTACGGTGTCAGCAGTCTTAGGATCTAGAAGCAATGATTCCTATCATACCTTGTCTACAGTTAAGAGTTCCTTTGGTGGGCAGAGGCCTGCCACCAAAACAAGGGACTACCATTCACTCTACCCCCTGCCGCCCAAACCTTAACAACAGACGCATCAAACTATGCATGGGGGGCTCACCTGGCAGGGAAGTGCATTCAGGGCAAATGGAACCCAAGTCAAATGCACCTGCATATCAATCGAAAAGAAATGTTAGCTGTACAGAATGCTCTGACAGCCGTCAAGGACAACATTCTTCCAGGACAATTAATGGTAAAGACGGACAACACCACTGTTATGTGGTACATAAATAAGCAGGGGGTTACCCATTCATACCCCCTCTGCAGACTGGCCATGGCTCTGTGGAACACAGCCTTGAGCTACCAAGTGCATCTACAGGCTCAATTCCTGCCAGGAAAGCTAAATACGCTGGCAGACGAACTAAGCAGAAATGTCATGGACCCACACAAGTGGAAACTGGAACCAAAGACTTTCAACATGTTGATAAACAAATGGGGGAGCCCAGATATAGACCTGTTTGCCTCCCCCCAGAATTACCAATTGGACAAATGCTGCACAAGGACTCCCCACAAACAAACTTGGAAAGTAGATGCCAAGTCCATCAACTGGAAAAATCTATCAGTTTATGCCTTTCCTCCTCTGCCTCTCCTCTCCAAAGTACTACTAAAGATCAAACAGGACAAACCAAGGATGATACTGATTGCACCAGACTGGCCACGCCAACACTGGTACCCTCTCTTGTGCAGTGTGTCACTGCTGGCTCAATGGCACTTGCCTCAGACCCCTACCCTGCTGTCCCAGCAGGAGGGCCAGATTCTGCATCCTCAGCTTCAAACCCTGAATTTGGCAGCCTGGCTAATTATCTTATCTCTCCATTACTATCCCTCGGTAAACAAGTGTTGGATGTCATTTTGGAGGCAAGGAGGCCTAGCACTAGAAAATCTTATGCTGAAAAATGGAAGAGATTCTGTTCCTGGAACCAATCTCAAGGGATGGGCACAGCTGCACCCAGTTTACCTCAGATTCTTCAATGCTTAACTGAGATGCTTCACAAGGGCCTTTCCTTTTCCTCCATCAAAATCCATGCCTCAGCCATTTCAACTCATTACAACACAGAACCACTCCTTCTCTCACCCACTGCTCAAGCAGTTCCTCAGAGGAGCCAAAAACTTAAGACCACCCAGGACAGCCCGAACTCCAGCCTGGGACCTTAACTCTGTATTGGAAAAACTCACTCTACCTCCTTTTGAGCCAGCTGCAAGTGTAGAGTTAAAATTCTTTTCTTGGAAAACAGCCTTCCTCTTAGCAATCACTTCAGCAAGAAGGGTATCTGAATTACAGGCCCTTATGGCAGTAGAGCCTTTCATCATCTTTCATGCGGACAGGGTGTCCCTCAGGACCAATCCCTCCTTCATGCCCAAGGTAGTATCCACTGTGGCTCTTAATCAGTCCATGTATTTGCCAACCTTCTTTTCTAATCCACAGAACAAAGGGGAACGGATACTGCACTCCTTAGATGTGCACAGACAGCTTAGATTTTACTTGGACAGGACTAAACCTCAAAGGAAATCTGAACAACTGCCGGTGGCATTTGCTGCAGTGGCATAGGGGAAGGCCATTTCAAAGCAAACCATTTCTAAATGGATAGCCCATTGCATTCATTTCTGTTATAAGCACTATGGAAAACCTCAGGGGATAAAAACCACACTCAACCAGGGCTGCATCTACCTCTATAGCCTTTCTCAGAGGTGTCCCTACCAGGGACATCCTAGAAGCTTCTACCTGGAGTTCTGTACATACTTTCACCAAGCATTACTATTTGCCAGTTTTCTCTAAATCCAGAGCTGGCTTTGCCACTGCAGTCCTGCAGGGCCTTATAGCTGGTGCAAATGCTATCTAAATTCCTCCTCCCATCCTTAGCTTTGGGAATCTACCCAAATGTTATGACTGCAACAGTGAAACACAAAGAACATAGCACAGTTGTGTACACTTGCCAAAAATGTAGACATTCGAGTGTATTCACTGTTGCAGTCCTGGTTACCCTCCCTCCAGCCCCCTGACTTCTTTTGGCTATACATCTATTCTCCTTTGCTATGCTTGAAAGCTTTTTGATGTATTTGCTTTTTTGTTGGAGGTATAACCTTGTGTATATATATACATATATATATATATATATATATATATATATATATATATATTTAATTGCTTCCCATTAGGGGGGCACCTGACATTTTGGGCAAAAAAAACTGATGTAACGGCATCGGCTACATGCTTTATACCCCTGACTACCTGACGTCATGGAAGATGAGACAACAATCAATGCAGGACCCAAGACTTTGATAATCAGGCCGACTGAGGGCTACTGCAAGCAGATAACCTAAATGACTGCAATAGTGAATACACTCGAACATCTGCATTTATGGTAAGTGTACACAACTGTACTTTATGTATCTTTGTAATTAACCTTATTATTGTATCAGGGAATGCTAATGTTTCTATTGCCCTACTCATAAAATCCCACCTTACTGTGTCAAATGCTTTCTCTGCATCAAAACCTACCACCAACAGCAGTATTTTTTACATTCTGCTTCCCTCTGGATCATCATTTTTCTGCTAATGTTGTCAAATGTTTGCTTCCCCTCCACAAAACCACATTAATTCAGATCCATCAATTTTGGCAATTACATTACTGTTTTTTATTGCATCTCCCCGTATCTTAACTGTTAATTGTTGAGCCTCATCTCTCTCTCTCTCTCTCTTTCTAATCTCTATCATCTTGGCAGTTAACCATTGACAAGACCCCAGTTCAAATCATAGCTACATACAGGCCCCCAAATTTGACTCAAGATACCCAGTCCACCTATCTGGACCTTTACGAATCTATCAAGATTCAATCCTTTACCCTGATCCTGGGCAACTTTAATTACCCAACCATACTGATGCCAGAACACAAATGCCCAGAGATTCCTCAATTTTTATCAATGCAAATGCCCTGGAACAGCTAGACAGTACCCCCACAAGAGGTGATAATATCTTGGACTTGGTATTAACCAGCATGAGTAACCACTGCAGCACCCCTGCAGTATCATGTTCCCTGGTAAGATCTGACCATAAAGCAGTCACTTTCAAAGTCACTATCACCCCTGACCCCCCTCTAGCTAGGGTCAAGCAAAAGAACTTCTCCAAAGCTAATTACAACCTACTGAGATATGGTATAAACAGCTTCACAGCCCCCTCCCTGTGTGTAGGAACTGGCATCAATGTCCAAATCTACACCAAAGTACTATACGAGCATTTATATAGATGCATGGAATCAGGAATACCTGACAGGACAAAATCATCCTCCACAAGGAAGAGTAAAACCTGTCTGGTGGACATCTGGAATAAATAAACTATATAACAAAAGGAAAAAATTGCTGTCCAGGACCAAGAAGGAGCAGGTGCCCAATTGGAAGCAATCTCTCCTTAGCCTGAAAAAGCAAATAAGAGCACTAGTGAAATCCTCTAAAGCCAACTTTGAGTCCAAATTGGCCACTTCTGCTACAGGCAATCATAAGGCCTTCTTCACATATGTCCGCAGTCTCAAAGGAAGCAACCAGATCTGTTCAGAACTAGTGCTCAAGGACACCACATACACAGATGCTGTAGATATAACCAATCTACTGGCTGACAGATTCAGCGAAAACTTCACCCCTCTGTCCCTCCATCAGTAAATCAGAACATCCCCAGTACCTGTCCCCCACCCCTTATCTCTAGGGAACAGGTCATCACTGCCCTTTCAAAGGCAAAAAATACAGCCTCCATGGGACACGATAACATCCTAGGCTGCATCCTACATGAACTCAGGCATGGACTTGTAGCAACATTAGGCACCCTATTCAAACCAAGCCTAAGTAGCAGCTTTGTCCCAGCCAAGTGGAGGACAGCCACTGTCATTTCTTTACACAAAGGTGGAGTGTCCACTGATCCAGGAGTTATACACCCATCAGCTTAACTAGCCTGATCTGCAAGGCCATGGAACGGATTATCATGGACCTCATTAACATGGACATTGGCAACCATCAAATGTTCAACCTCACACAGTTTGGCTTTGTCAAGAGGAGGTTGTGTCTGTTAAATCTCATTGACTTCTTTGAGACAGTCACCAAAGCCATGGACGAGGGGAAGACGGTGCACACCACCAACCTTGACTTGGCCAGAGCCTTCGACACTATTCCCCACTTGGGGATAATAGATAAACTGAACTAGGCATCAATTCATATGTTACCAGATGGGTAGCAAACTGGCTTACTGATAGAACCCACCTAATCAAAATAGGGGAAGCCACCTCAAGCAGTAGACCTGTAACGAGCAGCATACTCTAGGGATTGGTCCTGGGGCCTTTGTTATTCAGGGTATACTTCTCTGAGATGCAGGCCAAAATCAGTGGGCTATGGCTGACCAAGTTCACAGATGACTATAAGCTGGGCGCAGTCATCAATTCCCCAAGTGATGTGGATATCCTATAAGAGGATCTCACCCAAACAAATGACTGGTGCCAGAAACATGGCCTCAAGCTGAATGCCAAAAAATGCATCATCATCCCCTTTGGGAAGAGTGATGTCCCCACATATTATCACATTAATAACAATGTCCTAAGTACGCAATCAGTAGTGAGGGATTTGGGCACCCAGGTTGATAGCAACCTGACGTTTGACCACCATGTTGCTTCCATTGTACGGAAAGCTTTCTACATGGCCAACCTCATAAGTAAGGGTATCTCATCCAGGGACAAAGTGGTCATAACATCCCTGTATTCTTCCCTTATAAGGCCAACTACTGCGTACAGTGCTCCCTTCAGCATGTACCTCACAAAGTCTATGCAGCAGCTGTTGAGACCACAGAGGGTCCTCACCAGGAGAATCCAGGGCCTCAAACATCTACCCTACACATATAGGCTAAAAGCCCTGTCACTCTACTCAGTTTCATACAGACTCTTCAGAGGTGACTTCTGTCTGGCATAAAAAGCAGTCTCAGACCCCCACCTTGATGGGACTGCTGCATATGTGCAAGTCAAGCTCCATTCGAGTATACCGTATGCATGACCTGAGCCTGTTCTGTGATATCAGTAGAATTTGTTGGCAGGACAAATTTGTGTCTCAGAGACTCACCCGTCTATGGAATAGACTCCCTGTCCATGTCAAGCAGAGTACCTTTTTATCCCTTTTCAAATGCAACCTGGATAACTGGATGGTAAACAGAAAATACACCCCTGTGATTCCACCTGTGTCCCTGCTGTACAGGGCTTTGGGTGCTGACTTGTCTAAACATGGCCTAATCTCCTGGCTAGGCTTATAAGGGCCTCAGGGTCAATAGCGTAGTAACTTCCTATGATCCTATACCAAAAGTCTTCCATAAATATTTCCATTTGTGCTTTTTCTTGATTTTCACATTCCACTGCTTTATACAAATGCTCATAAAATTTCTGAAATATCTGTACAGGATCTCTGGCTTGCTAAGTTCAGCAGTAACCCTTTCTACTTTCTGTTGCCTAAGTCATGCTAAACGTTTTTGTGCTCAGGAGTTAACAAAAAACAGTTGCTTAACAGCAATCTTTCCAAAATAATGCATGTTATCCATGTACTCCCTTACTTTCTCTTTAGCACTCTGCATTTATGTCTCTCATTGTTCTGTGAGATCCCTCTTTTCTGCAATACTTTAACACTTGTCAGCCCCTCTAAATGTTTCTTGTTACTTTTTATCCATATCGCTTTTTCTTTTATTTCTATTTTGAAACTCAACTTTCTTTTTATTGCACTTACTAGCTATAACTTCTGAAGAAATTTCTATCTTTCCCTTACAAATCTTGAATAATTTCTGCTACCCATTTCTTAAATTCCTCTCTTTTTAACAGGTAGGCAGGCAAGTGCCAATGTCTCATTTGTATTTCATTATCCTGCATTGTTATATTAGTTATTATTGGCACATGATCTGAAATAGTTATTGAATGTGTCAAAACTTTCAATTAATTGCACATGTTCATGTGAAATGTAATTTGTCTAGGCAAGCCCAGTTATTGTACCTTAGAGAATAATATGTAAATTCTCTCAGAGTTTCTATTATTGAATTCAGATCTTTCATCCCAAATATTTTCATACATTTATTCAGAAATCTGCCTCTTTTATTACATTTTCCATTCTAGATCCCCCAGATACAGCCTTACTGTTGCAAACCAAGTTTCACTCTCCACCTGTAAGTAATATTCCTTGCTGTAGACTGATTATCTTTCCCCACATTTTCTTAAGCTCCATAATAGCAGCTTTAGGTGGAATATAAATGCATGCCAGCATAATCCTCCTCCTTGCCAATAGCCTCTTACTACCAGAGATGTACCATTACTATTTTTCTCTCTTCTATCACTGTTGGAGCACCTCTAGCAATTAGTATAAGTTGTCCCCTTTTCCTTTGTCCGTGATACTCTGCTGAATATCCCCCCTGAAATCTTTTCTTTATCAGTTTGCACACTCATGTCTTTCCAAGTATGTTTCCTGTAGCATTGCAGTTTGCACTCTGCATTTCTTAATATAATTTAATACTCTTTACTTTATGTCTATACCTGTGAGGCCATTCATGTTCCAAAATATGTTTAGTGTAGCCATTTTGATAAGAAATTATTGTTTCCACCTGTTATATATGACAGCCTTTTTAAATGTCTCTTTCCAGCTTTTGTGCTACATGCACCCAGTAATGCTTGGCAGGTTGCTCTTTTATACAGTTGTTTCTTGTCATCTCCATCTGAACCTATCTCACATTTTAAAAGACATTTTGTTTTAATGAAAACACTCAAAAAAAAAAAAAAAAACACACTCCAGAACACCACCATAACCTAGTAACTTAAAACAAGCACACAAAACAATACTCATCTTCAAATAATGAAGTTTAACCCTCCCGATAGGAGCAATTGTCCTTAACTGACAGCTGCACACACAGATTAAACCTAACTTAAAAATAAGGTTAGCCATTCTAAGACGCATGTTACAGCCTGTGCTCCAACTTCTACTAATTGCTGTCGTTATTATCGTATCTTTATTCCTCCCGTATGTGAAAAACAACTTGCATGTTTTAATAAACATTAACTTTTAGCCTTAAGAAAAAGTGCACTGGCTACCTTTAAATAAAACTAAATTATACACTGTTCTAATAAATGAATTAAAGTATTTAGTTACCAGAAAAGCGGTTATCTCTTATTCACTTCCAGTAATTTCAAACTTTATTTTTACGAAACTGCTTGCCCTTGCACCTATGTTTCTCTCAGTAGACATTGTCCAGAGCTCTCAGTTTATTGCATTTACCTTTAGTCTGCTTGTTTCCATGGAAACAGAAGATCAACATTCAAAATTGCCCTCAGATCCAGATTTCTCAGCTGGCACTAAATATTTATTTGCTTAAAGAATATTGTTTATTATGTTGTGGTATCTCATTTTTGAAACCCACTTGGATTCACAAAAAAAAGAAAGAAATTGTCATTAGATTAAGCTAAGGGCATTAACTGAGACATTCACTTATGCAAGAGTAAAAGAAAACATTTTAGTTTTACATGTTTTGTAATCAGTGCACTTTTACACCCTATCCCCCACCCCAGCAGCCCAGGATTACAACCTATTGATGTAAACATGCTTTTGTCCACCTTTTCTTCTCTTTTTACATTGTAATGCCCATATTTCTTAAAACTAAAAAGAAGGAAAAAAACACCTGTTTACTTTAGTATCTTTATCACAAACAACAAATACTGAAAATACTTTACTTTGTCACAAGCAATTTATGTCAGAAAATGTTTTATACAAATAGTGTTAAGAACAAAAACTATTTTACATAGTTACCTTTTCCCCTCTTTCTCCCTCATTTTTTCTTTTATTATTCTTCCAAATATTAATGACATGAAGTGGGGCTTATGCATGTCAGTCCCCCAACAAGTTTAACAAGGTCAACAATAATCCAATCTTTCTTAGCCACTGTTTCTTATAAAGCCATCTTTCACAAATATGATTGAGGCTTTATAGCCTCACATTTATTCACTAATTTCAGTGTTGATGATCTTCTTCCTGTTCATCTCCATCTCCCAATCCTAGACTCCAGTTCATGTCCAAGGTACTCCTGATTCTTCTTCTGAACTCCTCTGCTTTTTTCTGTCTCTCAAGCACTTTCTTTTGGAACATTGGAAAAGGTTTCACTGGTAAAGTCTCTCTATGAGCCTTTCCAACAGAAGAATGAGAAGCAGAGTCCCCATCTCTTTGATGGTGCACACCATGTTGGACAGATGTTTGTATTTTCCCCTTAGCCTGTTCTGCATCAAAACATTGCTTTGATCATCTAGGAAAAAAAATGTTCTGAACACAGAAGCTCCTTTAAGTCTACCATTTTGTGAGACATCTCTTTTTGAGCAGTAACATACTCAGGCAGCCTTTTCTTAATTTTGACCTCTGATTTTTGCAGTTATATCAGTTTATCTGCATAGCTGTTTAAAGCTTCTTCCATTTTCCAGTCTTTTATTTGAGTTGATATACCCCTCCAGTGTTTCACTTATTTTAATCAACAGCTCTGAGCACATTTGACTTATGTCCCCCTCTAAATTACTGGAAGTCATCTCTTGTACTAAAGCTGACAATTTCAGTGGCTATTTCTCACTTTCGTTTTTTGCACTGGATGTGTTGAAATTAAGCCATTGATCAGTGTGCAGCCATCTTGGAAGTCCAGAATTGGATCCATTTTGGTGGTTAATATCACTGTTACAGTTAAATATTTCCACAGCAGCAAGGTTGTGGGAGTGGGCAAGATCCAACTGAAAATTACTGAGGTGCTGAACATTGTTGTAGTGCCATGGTTAGCACTCCAAGGCTTTACCCTTGCATAGATATTGGAAGGACCATTGGAGTTTCCCAGGACTGCCTGCATATGGTTTTTGGAGCTGGAGAATGTATATTATATGTATCCTGAAATGTCTTTTGGGAAATATATAGCTGTTGTATCAGTCCCTGTATTTGAAGAGCAAGAATTGTATCCATATTCTGTGCATTAAAATGAGCATGCTCAAGGTAGGCATAGGATTCTGCAAAGGGTGTGATTTTCCTCCCCCACAGTTTGCTGTTTTCCTGGGCAAGCTATTAATATCCAGCAAAGATTTGGAGAGAAGTCAGTTTGAGGATATGATAGTTACATGTTCGCTGTTTGCAGAAGATGCCATCCTCTTTATCCCAAGTGACTGTGACTGCTGTCATAGAGCAGTTTGCAGTGGGATGTGAAGTGTCTGGGATGTAAATCAGCACTTCTAAATCAGAGTTTATAATCCTGTCTTAGAACAGAGTGGGCTCCTATCTCTAGATGAGAGGAGGGGAGCAAATACCTCAGATGGAAGAGTTTAAGTGTTGTGGGGCTTTTCTTCACAAATAATGGTGCAGAGGGTCAGGAAACTGACCATTGCATGGGCACAGCAGCAGAAGTGCTACAGGCATTGTACTGGACTATGGTGGTGAAGCAACAACCAAGTCATATGAAAGAACACAATTTATTGGTCAGTCTGTCATCATCCTCACCTGTAGTCATGAACTGATTGCAGGAAAAATTGGCAGCAATGACATGATTTGTTTGCAGTGTAAGCTGGTGTTAGTGCAATCTCAGACAGTGAGGAACTTTGTAGCCCAAAGGTATTTGAGGGGACAGCCATTGCTCTTTCTTGTTGGGAGTGGGGGTGGGGGGTGGGAAGTCAGTTGATGTAGCTTGGGCATCTTGTCAGGATACTGCCTGGACATTTTCCATGGGAGTTGTACCAAGCATGGCCTACTGGGATGAAACCCTGTGGAAGACCAAGGATATGTTGGAGAAATTATATATATTAACTTGTCAAAGAACATATGGGGCCCAGAGGATGAGTTGGAGACTATTGCTCAGGCTATAGATGTTTGGTCTACCATGCTTGGCTTGCTAACACTGCAGTCCTTCCCAGTAAAACAGTTTCAAAAATAAATTGAATGAATGAATGCATGAAAGAGCTATTACTCGTACTAAGACATTGAAAATGTTTGGGTTTTAGGATGCTGGTTCAGTGACAAAAATGACAACCCCAGGTAAGCGATGTATGTATTTGAAAAGTAAGATGAAATGCCATGCATACTTATACATTAATAAAAATGTTAAAGGTGAAGTATATTATGCTACCCATGCACAGTCCTGCATGGTGGTGGCATTTATGAAGCTGTGTTTGTAACAATAAGAGCATTACATAAATTAATTTTGAACATACATAGTTTATTAAACATGCTGGATAGCTGGCTGCTGTCAGATTTCTGAATATAATGTAGGTATCCTGGCTCCTGTGACCTACAGTGGATATAAAAAGTTTACACACCCCTGTTAAAAGACAGGTTTTTGTGATATAAAAAAAAATTAGACCACAATAAATAATTTCAAAACTTTTCCCACCTTTAATGTGACCTATAACCTGTACAATCCAACTGAAAAACAAACAAATCTGTTAGGGCAAATATATAAAAATTAAAAAATGTACAGTAAGCTGGTTGCATAAGTGTGCACACCCTTAAACTAATACTTTGTTGAAGCACCTTTTGATTTAATTACAGTATTCAGTCTTCTTGGGTACACACCTGCCATCAATTAAAGAGACTCTGATTAACACCAAATAAAGTTCAGCTGTCCTAGTAGGATTTTCCTGACATTTACTCAGTTGCCCGCTACTGCAAAAGCCATGGTTCACAGAGAGCTTACAAAGCATCAAAGGGAGCTCATTGTTGAAAGGTATCAGTCAAGAGAAGGGTACAAAAAAATTTCCACAGCATTGGATATACCATGGAACACAGTGAAGACAGTCATCAAAAAGTGGAGAAAATATGGAAAACCGTGATGTTGCAAAGAACTGGACGTCCCTCCTAAATTGATGAAAAGACAAGATGAAAACTGGTCAGGGCGGCTGCCAAGAGACCTATAGTAACACTGAAGGAGCTGCAGGAATTTCTGGCAAGTACTGGTTGTGTACTACATGTGACAACAGTCTCCCATATTCTCCATATGTCTGGGCTATGGGATAGGGTTGCAAGACAGAAGCCTTTTCTTACACAGAAAAACATCCAGGCCTGGCTAAAATTTGCAAAAATCCCAAAAGCATGTTGGAAAATGTATTGCGCTCTGATGAGACCAAAGTTGAACTTTTTGGCCACAATTCCAAAAGGTACGTTTGGCACAAAAGTAACACTTCACATCACCAAAAGAACACCATCCCCATGGTGAAGCATGGTGGTGGCAGTATTGTGGTTTGGGGTTGATTTTCTTCAGCTGGAACCGGGGCTTTAGTCAAGGTGGAGGGAATTATGAACTGTTCCAAATACCAGTCACTTTTGGCCCAAAACCTTCAGGCGTCTGCTAGAAAGCTGAAGATGAAGAGGAATTTCTCCTTTCAACACAACAATGACCCAAAGCATACATCCAAATCAACAAAAGAATGGCTTCACCAGAAGAAAATTAAAGTTTTGGAATGGCCCAGACAAAGCCCAGACCGAAAACCAATATAAAATCTATGGGGTGACCTGAAGAGGGCTGTGCACAAGAGATGCCCTCGCAATCTGACAGATTTGGAGCACTTTTGCAAGGAAGGGTGGACAAATATTGCCAGGTCAAGCTGTGCCATGCTGATGGACTCCTACCCAAGAAGACTGAATGCTGTAATTAAATCAAAAGGTGCTTCAAGAAAGTATTAGTTTAAGGGTGTGCAGACTTATGCAACCAGATTATTGTATGTTTTTTATTTTTTTATATATTTCGCCTAACAGATTTGCTTGTTTTTCAATTAAATTTTTACAGGTTATAGGTCATATTAAAAGTGAGAAAAGTTTTGAAATTATTTATTGTGGTCTCATTTTTTTATATCACAAAAATCTGGCATTTTGACAGGGGAATGTAAACATTTTATATCTGTTGTAGGTCATAGCTGAAAAGGGTCTGAGACCGAGCACTTGACTTTCTCTGTTGACAAATAAATACATTAAGAATATAAACAAAGGAAATGTGTGTACTGTGAATGTATGCTTAGTGTAGATACTCAACAGCACCAAAAGAAGACAGGGTATGTTGAAGAAATAATGGTATTGGTTGGGGCACATAAAAAGTAGATCATGCACAAAAATATTTGCATTTTATTTTTAAACATGTTGTGGTTTCCCAGTCATAGGATCATAGGAGTTTACTTGGCTATCGACCTGGAAGTCATTTCAAGCCTAGCTGATTCATCCTGATGTAATACCATAGATGTGCTATTCAATACCCAGGACTGCATTTAGTAATGACTGCCCATGTCCAGGAGGGTTGTGGGTGCTATCCCCTGTAAGAATTTATGGTGCCCCATCCACTTGTACAGGTTCCTCTTGAACAGTGTCATAGAGGAGCTCTGCTTCACATGAATTGGCAACCTATTCCAAAGAAGCAGCATGTCCTATTTAAGTTGCAAGCCATATTTAGGTCCCTGGAACTGGTAGCTCTAGTCCCATTTGATTTGAGATATGCAACAAGTTCATTAGGTTTGGGTCTGAAATTGCAGTGTAAGCCAGGCATAAGTCTCCCCTAAGAAGTCTATACAATACAGAATAAAGTGAAAGGGACTTTAGTCGGTCTGTGTATGTCACATGCTGGAGTCCCTTGATCTTCTTTGTTAGAAACCCCTGAGGTCTCTCCAGTTGCTGCAAGTGCTTTGTATGGTACATGCCGAATGGAGTGTTATACTCAATTATGGGCAGGATTAGTGCTGGCTATAGAGAGGTAGAACCTCTTTTGCTCTCAAGGCAATGCCTTTACTAATCAAGTGTGCTATGTAGAAGTGACAAAACAACACGATCACTGCCACAGAAACACCAGCAACTAACCAAGCCTTGGAAGAAATTCTTTTATTCCACCGACTAAGCGCTTTCACCAAAGTTGGCTTCTTCAGAGTCTGAAGAAGCCAACTTTGGTGAAAGCGCTTAGTCGGTGGAATAAAAGAATTTCTTCCAAGGCTTGGTTAGTTGCTGGTGTTTCTGTGGCAGTGATCGTGTTGTTTTGTCACTTATTTTACTTGCTTGCCCTTGGTTTGGGAAGTTTTTTTCTTGAGTTGTCGTGCTATGTAGAAGGCCTTCCTTACTACAGTAGACACATGGTGGTTGAAGTTAAGATCGCAGTCTACTTGTGATCCCAGATCCCTTATCACTCTGTGGGTACTTAGGGTATTGTTGTTAATTTAATAGTGTGAAAAGACATTGTTTTTGCCAAAGGGAATGGTGATGTATTTCTTTGCATTCAGTTTGAAACCATGACTAAGACACCAGTTTTTGGGTTGCGTGAGACCCTCCTTGAGTATAGTGACATAATTTGGGAATTCAGTAATTGCACCCACTTTGCAGTCGTCCGCAACCTTGGTTGGCCACAACCTCTTAGTTTTGGCCTGAACTTCTGAGAAGTATATACCAAACAGTAGGGGCCCAGCACTGACCCCTGTGCCACCCTGCTAGTGACAGGTCTGCTGTTTGGCCCTAGGGCAGATAGCCTAGTACCAACCTATGAATCTATACAGGGGTCCAGGGAAGTAAATATTGTGGGAAGAAATATCCAGGGAATTGTTATGGCTAGGCTTGTATAAGCCCTAGGGCCGATAGCCTAGTATCAACCTATGGTGTCACCCACTTTGATAGTGTGTGTCCAGTTTGTGAGCCAGTTGGCAACCAGTCTTACAACAAAGGGGTTTACATTCTTTTTGCCAAGTTTATCTGTAATGCCTGAGTGTCTAAAGCCTTTGTCAAGTCAAGGTATGCCATGTGCACTGATTTGCCCTTGTCAATGGACCTGGTCATGTTTTTCAGAGAAATCCACCAGATATAACAGGCAGGATCTGCCCTTGACAAAGCCGAATTGGGGTGGATCCAAGGTTTGGAAGTCACCTGTGTCTTTATTTATGAGGTCCGTAATGATACATTCCATGGCCTTACAGATGAGGTTGGTCAAGCTTATAGGTCTGTAATTCACTGGGTCTGTTGCTAGGCCACCTTTGTGGAGGGGAATAACTTGCTAGTCTCCATTCCACAGCAATAGGATCAATCTTTGTTATATCTACATCATATAACACATTAGCGTTGGATAGCAAGCCCAGACTATTCAGTAATGATGCCAAGAGTAGTTTTGGATGAAGCAGCAGGCTTCATTAAAATGTGGTGTAGTTTGTAGGATGGCAGTATAGGTTGCAAATGTGATTTGCTGCAAACATAGAAGCACAAGGTTATGCATTTATATGGAGAAATCCAGGGCATGTTAGCTCTATCACCCATGTACTGATCATACAGTGCCATGTTAAAGGATATGGTAGAAATGAAGACACTGCTAAGTTTCATAGCTAAGGCAGATTTCACAAGATGCTGAGGTTATCTACCCATTGTATAGGGTATTAAGAAACCTACCTCTGAAATATTGCATCCTATTCTGATGGCAGTATAGAGAAATGGAACTTATGTCAATGCAACACCTGCTGCTGAAAGTTACCAAAATGATGAGGAACTTTGGTATGAGGAGGGACTTGAACAAAGTGGCAAACATATATTGGAACAGATTGGAGAAAGTTGTCTGTTTTTTAGATAGACTGTATCACTATAAGAAAAACAAGAAATGTGGGGACTGAGAATGAATAATAGAAAAGGAGCATGGTGGCAGCTGGCAGGATGATGGTTCAAGGCTAATTTTAAATAAATACTGTTTCACAGACAGGGTAGCAAATTATGGAAATAGTGGCAAATGTAGTTTAGTGCAGCAATTCAAGGATACCTTTAACAAATTCAGAAAGAAATGGAACTCTGTTGGAATCTACACGGTAACTGCTGTAGAACAGTGTGTTGTGTATCTTTAAGAGAAGGGACACTTCAGGGATGTATGTCCTGTGATTGCTACGTAGTCATGCCCTTGGAGTAAGGATCTTAAAGTGAAAACACTCCCGGCCTCTTTATTTTTCTTTTAGTCCATTCCTGAAATGCTTCAACGGCAATATATTATATGGTGTTGGAAGAAGTTAAACTGATGACCTCAACATGGCAGCTCCACATAAAATTTATTTTGCAACTTGCAGAGAAGCAAAAAAATATATATTTTTACTCTGTTGTATGTTGACAGTATAAAGGCTGTAACATCAGCTGAAAGTGCTTTTTTTTTTGCATTTACCCAAATAATCCAAAAAGTGTCTTTTTTTTTTAATTTCAGCAATGTAAATGTAAGAATGACTTTTAACTTTAGAATTTCACATGTATTAAGACCTAATGTTTTTGTATTTCATATCTCCTACTGACAAAGTAAGTAAATTTTTTTCAAGTTTTAGTCAAAAAAGCTATTGAAACACCAATCTCTCTTGCTTTTCACATTACTACAAATCATATTTTCATAAAGAATGGATCTGGTACAAGCACCAATGTCTGAAGCTGCATGGTAACTTGTCTGAAAACTGGAAGCTTTTGGATCTAGAAGTTTTTGTCATATCTCACTATGAATGAAACTGAATAAAGCAGAGTGGTAAGTATGTGGCATTCCTGGCATGAGAGGAAAGTATATAGATGATCACTCGTAACATCAAAGAGGAGGGAAAAGACAAGTTGGGAGTCGGAACAAAGAAATTTACAACATACTGGGAGACAAAAATCTGTCATTTGTAAAAAAATTATTCTTTACAGAGAATCAATAGTCTGTGTATGTTTATGTAACTAAACAAAAGAACAGAGCAAGAAAAAAGTAAAAGGTATGCATAGGAAGTATGCAAAGTGAGTGAAATTGCAAATATGGAATTAAGAGTTTACCAAAGAACTGGAAATTTGCAAGATTAAATCGAAGACTGATAATGATGTGTAACTAAAGTTCAGAGCAAAACTGTACAGTAATTATAAAAGTGACAATGCAGGATGCCATATGATATCCAAGATGGTATCAAGAAACAGCCACAGAGTTAGAAATAAAACCTTGGGTACTTGGCATGGTTACAGGAATGGAAATAGTGCAAAGTGTTTAATCAAATTTATAGGCTATGTGATGATAAGACTTCTTTTATAAACATTTGTAAGGAATGACATTATTTTCCAAGACTTTCAACTACTGAGTGTAAATTTATTTATTTAATTTATTTAACATTTGTTAACTGGGAAAGTCCAACTTGGAACAAAGCCAATTTTCAGCCGAGGCCCAGGGAAAAATACTCCAGATGCATGTCTTTGTAATGTGGGAGGAAACCGGAGCACCCAGAGGAAACCCACAGGAATGCAGGGAGGACATGCAGACTCCACACAGAAGGCAATCCAGCCAAGACTCAAGCCAGAGAGCCTCTTGCTGTAAGGTGACAACACTACCACTGCACCATCAAAAAGATGAATTGTTGACTTGTTTAGATGCAGTAGAAGTGCAGATGTAGAGGACTGCATATGCTATGTGTAAGTCAGCATGAGGTTTTAAATCCTCTGGGGTTTACTTACTTATAGGAACAGCCATAAGAAATACAAAGTCATGTTTCATGTTTTGTTTTTGGAAAATGCAGTAAATCATCAAATTATATTAGGTCACTTGGCATAGAAAGAAAGAAAATTCACATTTCAGATGCAGAGTAATTTACACATTCATGTAAGCAGTAACTTAAATATTTTTTCTAGGTAGTTCTAGAAAGTTCCTATCGAAGGCAGTTACTAGTACACCACTAACAGTTAAACAGTACAGAAGAAATTGAACTGTTCAAGTGGAAATTTACAAAATCAGAATCTGAAGTTGATAGTTGCAGAAATATGCAGAATTTATTTACCAGATTAGGGTATTTACTGGGGAAATACCATGTCAAAATATTTCCAGATGTATCAGTAATTCATGCACCAAGATGCATATTAAATAGGTTCATAGTTAGCAGTTGGTTCAGTAGACTATTAGAAGCACAGCTACTACAAATTCCTCTATTTATATAGGCCTCAAAACATGGCCCAGGAATTAATTTACTGATCCCAGCCTGTCATTCCAGTCATCAAGGCTGTATTTACAGAGAGCTAGGGATCTACTTTGTTTGATGTGGTGTGGAAGATTATTCCATAAGTAATGAATCATTTGTTGGGTATATCCGTCTCATCAACAACTTCTGTTAATATTTGCATTGTAAATTTATGTCCTTAGAGCTTTTATAAAATTACCATTCTACCATGTCTGACTTCTCAGGAAATGGATTTACCAATCAAGCCTAAGTTGTCTATATCATAGTAAGGGCATCATCCTGCTATGCCATGGGTGCAGCCTGTCTGTAGCTCATAAGGACAAAACAGAGTGAAAATTGAAAATAATTGAAAATCTTGGTGCAACTGGCATTGACTTACTGGGTTAATAAGATTGTTACAGTAATGAAGCAAGAAAATCTTAGGATTTGCACAGATTCCTAAGATCTAAATAAAGTGATTAAAAGGGAATGGTGTTTACTGCATACAATTAAAAAGTTGTTTCAGGTATGCTCAATGCTATTTATTTGTCTTTACTATATGCCAAGCAATGCTTTCAGCAAATTAAACTTGATGACGCTAGTTGAAAACTTTGTACTTTCATTACTTTGTTTAAAAAACTATAGATTGCCCAGGTGGCTATTTGGAATTTTATCAACACCAGAAGGATTTTAGAGAGCTCTTTTGCAAATAATGCATTACTTAAATGGTATGGTCAGCATAACAGTTGATCTGCTTGTCTGTGATGCTACCAAGCAGGAGTATAATGCAAGACTAATGAAACTGTTAGATTGTTGCAGAAAGGTCTAAAGTTGAATAAGAGTGAATGTCAGACATGTAAGTGATTTCAAATATGTTCAACATATTTTGACACTGGAAGGTCTAAAGCTAGATTTGGCTAAACTAAATGCTGTAGTAAACATGTAGAGTTCTTGAACTAGTATAATAAATGTCAAACATCGTACCTAACTTGTCAGATATTACTGGGACACTGAGGAAACTGCTAGAGCATGGTATGTTCTGGTTTTGGTGAAGACAGCAGGATAAATTTTTGAGACTGTTTAAAAGCTTGTTCTAAAAGCAGTAACATTTAAGTACTTTATATATATATCAATCAGTTTAGATGTGAGTCAGCAGGGGATAGGAGCAGAGCTGTTGTGGGAAATATGGTGATCATTTATGGGTAAAGAGTTCCAATAGAAGCACAAAGTATGTACCAAAGAAAAAAAAGAGACACTGACTATTGTATGTGGCTAGGAGAAGTCTCGTGACTTTATTTATGGCAAATCAGCATTAGTGGAAATCACAGTCTACTGCAAAGTATATTTAAGAATTCAGTCCACAAAGCACCAGCAAAACTATAAAGAATACATCTGTAAAAATCATTTGAAAGCTCAGTACATGCCAGGAATGCAGATGCACATAGCCAAAATGCTGAGCAGAGCTTACTTAAAGAATTGTAAATAGAATTTGCTAGAGAGAGATCTGGAAGTTATTTGGGCTATTCCACAACTACATACTTTAATTGATAAACTAAATGAGTTTAAGAAATATAGTAGAGATGATATGCTGTTATGAAAAGAAGTCATTATGATGATTGGCCAGAACAGACGCAAACAGAGCACTAAGATATCCAGGCATATTTCCCATCCAGATTCAAGCTTTCATGCATGGTGTGAAGTTTAAATTGGATAAAGTAATAATTACAAGTCAAGTGAGTGATGCCAAATTAGATTAATTTCATAAATTGCAGTTGTGAATATTTAAATTTGCTCCCCATAATCTGTGGGATTAAATGGATAATCAGAGAGTACATGAAAGAATTAATAATTTAATGTAAGAAATTATCGAGAGCTATATTTTATTGGCAGAATATTTTTGAACAGATAGAGAAATTGACACACGGCTGTAAAATCTGTAATGAATACCATAATCAGAATGCAAGAGAGGACTGATTTCATGTTGCATACCAGATCTATTTGTGGAAAATGGATTTAGATTTACTTCAGTATCAAGAGAGCTACATGAAGTATGCTGGCTACTGTTCTAACGTCTCAGAGGTATACAAATGAAAGACACTACAAATACCAGTGTAACAAATATTTTAAAGAGTGTTTTTGGAAGACACAGAATATTGGAAATATTTTTTCAGACAATAGACAGGAGTTCACTAGCTCAGAATTTAAGAAGTTTGCAAAGGAATGGTAATTCAGACATGGATATATTTCATATGATCAACTTTTAAATAGTTGAATTTCCTATGATCAGCTATCTAAAAAATCAGGCCTCTCTGCATCTAATTATATATACCAACTCTGAGATTGCACTACAGTGGGAAATGGGCATATTTCCCAATTCCCACTGTACCTCAATCTTGGGACAGTTCGCTGTTTAAACAAATAGGGATAGTTCAACATTTTAAATAGTTGATCGTATGAAATTTGACTATTTCAAAAGTCAGTCTTTTAATACAGTCCCTTCAGACACACAACATCCAGTATTCATTGCTTTCAGGGTAAAGGACAAGATTATATCTGTGGTCTTATCTTTTCTAGTAAGACTCAAAGCCAGCAAAAACTACAAGCACTGTTGGTGACTCTCTGCTGGTTATTTTCCCTACCAACCCTCCCCTTCCTTGATCTGTTTTTTTTTTTAAACTTGGTGATTTTTAAGCTGCCCAGCTTTACTGTAAATTGAGCTTCATAAATTTCTCTCTTTCTACACTGCTGTTTGTATCTTGAATTATTTATTTGCCTTTCCTTGTCCTATTAAAAAATTGTGTTTTGCCTCTCATTATCTATTATACTGATTTACTTGCTCTGAATTCATTCTTTAGCTAGCTGTTTGATAAAGTAGTGTATTTTTATATTCTAGCAAGCTCTTTTCTATGTTTTTACATTACGAGGATAGAGGATTTTCCATCTAGTGGTAGTGGGTGGTAGTCTGGTCAGTATAGGTTGGGGAAACACACTAGAGATTCCTGCATGTAGTTGTTTTACTGGCTGAAGAGCGTATTAATTAGCTTACCTTGTTTTTAGTGCCTTTATAAATTTTGCACAGCTGAGTGGCTCTTGTCTCATTTCTACAAAGGAAAGTGCATTTATTAAATAATCACACTTTTATAAGCTGTTCAAAGTATACTGCTGTTATCTTGAATTATTTATTGCCTTTCCTTAAGTTTGTTTGCTTGTAGTAGCATTTCACTCCAGACACTCTTTTACTGTGCTTTTACATTGGAAAGACTGGGATTATTCATCTTGTGACAGTAGGTGTTTACCTGGTCTATCTGAGTTGGGAAGCACATAAAAGAGCTCTAAGTGTAGTTTTTTTATTGGCCAGAGGGCTCAGTAGTCAGTTTATTTCCAGTGCTGGTATAAATTTGGCAGATTTGCACAGAGCTGTTAGATGTGCCAGTGTGCCCTGTACAGACGCAAACATCTGGAAACATTGCTTATTTTCATTATACTGTGTTAATTTTTTTTGCACTTCTTTAAAGTTTCATTTTCAAACCACTGTAAGGATTGCTGTTCTGCAGTGAAAAACATTGTATCGAATGTTTCTTTGTATCAGGCATCTGTTTGTGGTTCCTTAATACTTGGGCTCCAAACCAGTCATTGTACATTAAGAAGGTCAAAGTCTGCACTCCTGTGGCAGGAGAGGGCTGATTTCACCAAATTTAGCTGGGAATTGGTGGTGGAAAGCTCATTGTGTGCTTACACGATTGATCTTAAGGCATAGTTAGTGTAAAACTTGTTTTTTTTTCTGATCGTATATAAGCTCTCATGTTTGCAAGAAACTGCTCTTTTTCCAGAGGTGAGCACTGGTGACTTTTATTCATGCAGTCACCAGAAGCTGAAATTTCCCTATAAAAACCACCTCAGAACTTTACCAGAGTCTCAAAGTACTCATGGGGCAACTAGTTTGCACGGTGAGCAGCATTTATGCCTTTTGTTAGGACTGTTTAAGTCCACCTTACCTTATTATAGTACCCAGGACTATTGTTACTCAGAGAGCATCTGGTTTGGCTCTGGACAGTGTCACTGACTAGGTTAGCTGCAGATTACACCAAGTAAGCACCCTTCCCTCATTCAGTTACAAACACCCTCCACACCTCTCCAATGCAAATGCACAGTAGTACCTGCAACCATGGATGTGAACTTTCCTGCTAGCTCTGCATCCAGCTTAGTGAACATGGGCATCCTAAAGCAATGTAACAATTGCAGTCTGTACACTGAAACCACTTAATTCTCGAACAGACAAACGCAGTAGGTGAAAGATGTAGTTACACATTGACACTGGAGGGTAGACTCTCACATACAGGCACAAAAAGCAACAAATAGGTTGCACTGACTCACACATATCACTTACTTCACTCACAAAGGACCACACACATAGATCCACATATGCGAAGGTGCTCACATGTAACTTATCCAAACCTCAAATGCCTCTCAGGCACAGTCTTCAGAAACTCTGTATGCACACAAACAAAACAATTCCCATCACAACACATAAAGCCACATCTTGTGTCTCAATTACCAAGCCCATAAGGTGAAAATTCCACAACCTGATATTCTTGTCATGGGAGACTGTATTGTGAGATACACTGATGTCCCTCTTACCAGGTTGGATAAAGAGAAGGTTACAATTAGTTGCCTGTCAAGGGCCAAGATCTGCCAGATCATGCAAGCACTCAGGTCATGTCCTCCTAAGTACTAGAAAGACTCAATCATAATGCATGTGGGTGTGAATGACCTGAGAAGTATCTCCTTGGACTATATGAAGAGAGACATGATTGAGTTTTCAGAATATGTGTCACAGGCAGGCATGAGCCTAGCTTTGAGCAGCATTCTGCCATCTCCATGGATGATTCCACAATGCCAGCAGAAAATGATCGACTTTAACAACTGGTTGAACTACTGGTGTCATTCCAAAGGGGCCCAGTACTTATCAGCCTGGGAGGACATGGTTGACAGGCCATGCTGCTATGTCAGGGATGGTCTTCATCTGTCACCTCTAGGCTTTCAGATATTGGCCAAAACATTATCCACCCCTATAGTGCCTTTTTATGCATTGACAAACATAAAAACCTTGCAACATAACAAAACCTCATCAGGACAAGTTAAAGGTATTACTGCTCAATGCTAGGAGTCGCAACAAGAAACTGCACTCCCTAGAAGCTCTCCTCTCTCTAGAGAATGCTGAAATATGTGCACTCACTGAAACATGGTTCAAAGCCACAGAAAGCACTCCAGCAGTGCACGGCTATAGTGCCTTTTATATGTTCCAACCACCCACTGAACATGAAAGAGCAAAAGATAGAGATGTATCTATCTACATAAAGGATATGCACACCTCTGTGCTGGTCAGACAATATGACATGCTTGAGCTACTCCACATCCAACTAACCATGTGAAAAAAATCCATTACCATGTTCTTGTTAGCTATAGGATCCCCACCATGAACCAGGAAACCCATACATCATACCTGAATTTATTAGAATCACTCACTATCCAGCCTAATAATATGTTCATGGGTGATCTTAGCTACTGTTCCATTAATTGGGAGGCATACATGGCCACTAACATGCAGGCTCAAAGATTTATTGACTTTGCAAATTCAAATGCCCTGGAGCAGCTAGTCTGCACTCCCAGTAGGGGAACAAATATCCTAGATCTGATACTCACAAATAAGGGAGACTGCTACTCCCCCCCCCCCCAAGTGTGACATCTTCACTAGTAAGATTAGATCACAAAGCAGTCTCCCTTGAAATAAAGGTAAAAGTAGTCCCCCTCATCTAACCCCAAAAACTTTAAGAACTTCTGTAAAATACATTACCCCATTAATAAGTGACAGCGTAGCTAGTTTACAAGGTCTCCCAAAACCAGAAAACACAGAACCTAAACAGGGGCATACATAAAAGTCCTGTAAAACCATATAAACAACTGCATAGAAACAGCAGTACCAGACCAAAATAAACACAGGTCAAACAGCAAAAGCAAGCCACCCTGGTGGTCTACTTGTATTAATGGGTTGTACAGCAAAAGAAAAAAAATACTGCTGAGAAGTAAGAGGGAATATGCACAACAGAGAAATAATTCCCTCATTAGTCTAAACAAGTGAATCAGAGAACTAGTCAAGCTGCTGAAAGCAGACTTTGAGGTAAAAATAGCTTTCAAAGCTAAGGATAACCATAAGGCATTTTTTGGTTATGTCCACATTCTTAAGGGCAACACCCAGCAATGTAGCTGAATTAATTGTACATGGCATCACCTATACTCAGTCAGAAGATATAGCAAATCTGCTGGCTGTCAAATTCAGCTCAAATTTCACCTCCCCATCATCCCTGGTTCTCCTCCAAGAAATACACTCCACCTCCAATTATCACCAAAGAGCAGGTTGCCACTGTGCTCTCTAAAGCTAAAAACACAGCTTCATTGGAGCCTGATGATATACTAGGTTACCTCTTAAGCAGCTTAAATCAGGATTTATGAGGCCCATTAGGAACTTTGTTTAACCACGGCCTCTAGTCTATCTTTGTCCTGATAAGAGTGGAGGACAGCAACAGTCAGACCTCTGCATAAAGGGGGACATCAACTGACGTGGGAAATTACAGACCAGTAAGTTTGACTAGTCTTATATGCAAGGCCATGAAAAGAGTAATAATGAACCTGATAAATAATGACATAGGAAACCTCCAAACTTTGGATCTGACCCAGTTTGGCTTTGTCAAAGGCAGGTCATGCCTACTGAATCTAGTGGATTTCTTTGAGAAAGTTATTAAGGCCATGGATGAGGATAAAATAGTGCATAGTGCCTACCTTGGACTGGCCAAGGTATTTGACACAATTCCCCACTTGGGTGTTACAAATAAACCCACAAATTTGAGTATAAATCTCTACATCACCAGATGGATAGCCAGTTGGATTACAGACAGGGAAAATTTGGTTAAAGTAGGTTAATCAGATCGAGCAAGAGACCAGTTACTAATGATGTGCCACAGGACTCAGTGCTGGGACCACTCTTGTTCTCAGTATACTTCTCTAAAGTCAAGACTAATGTGGAAGGTCTCTGGATGACAAAGTCTGCCAATACCTGCAAGCTGGGGGCAATCATTGAATCCCTCAATGATGTAGATATCCTTCAGCAGGGTCTAGATCAGACAAATGATTGGTGCCAGAACCATGGTCTAAAACTAAAATACATTATCATACCATTTGGGAAGTCAAATATCCCTGCAAATTGCAACATCAATAGTACACCTCAAAGATTAGACTCCGAGGTGAGAGATCTGGATACACAGATAGATAGTAACCTTAACTTTGACTGTCATATGTCAGTAATGGTAATGAAGTCCTTCTTTGTGGCACAACTTATAAGTAAAGGTATGGCATCCAGATCCAAGGAAATTGTAGTCCTGCTGTACTCAGCCCTCATTAGAGTAAAAATTGAGTACAATGCTCCATTTGGCACGTACTAGATGATGCACGTACAGCTGCTGGAGCTACCGCAGAGGTTCCTTACAAAGAAAATACAGTGTCCTGTGCAGATGGACTAAAAGCCCTAACAATTTACTTTGTCTCCTGCCAACTATTAAGGGGTGACCTATGCCTGACTTATAAGGCACTCACAAATCCAGCCCTGATGGAGCTGCTACTCATTCGCAAATCAAACAGCACAAGGATCACCTGATCTAAGGATCCAAACAAAACATGCTGGAAAGACAGATATGTGTCTCAGAGATTGCCCCTTCTTTGGTACAGGCTTCCTATTCACATTAAGCAGAGCCCTACCCTGGCCCTCTTCAAATTCAATTTGGATCAATAGATGGGGAATCACAAATTCACACCTGGGGTAGCGCCTCTGTCCCTTTTGGACAGGTGCAGTCTATAACATACTCAAGGCATAGGCAGGAACCTATGCCATCCTCATGCCCCTAGTGGCCATATACTGGATAACATTGGGTTATATTAGCCAGGCATGTAAGGGCTCAAACTTTTAGCCTAGTAATCTCCTATGACAAGTAGAAAGGCTGATGCAAATATTTATTTATTTTATTTATTTTACATTTGTTGACCGGGCTAGGCTAGCTGGAGAAATTTCCATTTTCAGTAGCGGCCCGGGGAGAAAAGCTCCACAGAGTGAGATACATACAGAAAATGTAACAAACCAAAAAATAATGATAACAATAATATTCATAATAATGGAGTTAGTATTAGGGTTTGCAATAACAAAAATAAAGACTAGTAAACCCTTCAATGTTAAGTAGTACTAAAGGGTTAATTCCTATGACACACAATACTATCTACATGACATGATAAAAATTGAGAAAGAGAAGGATAGGAAAGAGAACTTAATAGATATAGTCAAAAGGAAAGTATGTAAGGAAAGTAGAGTGTAAGAAAGTAAGGGAAAAGATAGAGATTAACTGTGGAGAAAAAGCTAACAGTGGGGAAGAAGAGTAAGACAAAGAGGGAGTAGTGAGTGAAGGAGGAAGGGAGAAAAGTTATATTTTGTTAGTAGTAGTGAATTAGCTAGTCAGGTTTATTACATGAACAAAGCCAGTGATTTTGGAAATGCAGTTTAATATTTTGTTTGAAAAGAGGCAATGATGTAATCTTTGTTATGTTAGTAGGTAACAAATTCCATTTAGCCCCAACAGCATTGGTAAAAAGAGTCACCAGCATTATTATTTGATTTTATAGAACTTGTCAGAATTTTACTGGAGGAGCGGAGAGAGTTAAGATTTTTATATGGGGTAATGAGTTGTGAGAGTATTGGGGTATTATTAGGTTGGTATAAGATTTTGTGGGCAATGCAGAGTTGGTGGATTATCAGATAGTTCTGAAACTCAGGCCAGCCTAAAAGTTTTAAGTTTATACAATGATGTGTTTTATAGGGGTTGCCGGTAGCAAAGCGGGCAATGTTATTATAGCAGGTTGCCAGTTTGTTAAGACTTGTTTTTTTGAGATTGGTGAAGATAGGTGAAGCATACAGAAGAGTAGAGATAAGGTGGGAGTGAGCGATCCTTGTTCTAGTTGAAGGTGTGAGAAAAGGTCTAATTCGATATAGGGATCCTATCTTTCTATTAACTTGTTTTATGGAGTTGTTAATGTGTAGGTCAAATGAGAGATTATTGTCTATTGTAATGCCTAACAATTTAGTTGATGTGTCAGGTGAGATGACAGTGGCGCTGTTGGAGGAGATAGAGAAGTGTAAGGGAGAGGTCCTGGATGTGGGGGTAAAAAGAAGAAGTTTGGTTTTCTTTGCATTTAGTAAGAGGAAACGACTAGAGAACCATGTTTCTACGGTATTGAACACAGTTTGGGTGAGAGAGATAAGTTCAGTGGTAGAAGATGCTGAGCAGATGAGTGTAGAGTCATCAGCGTATTGAATGCAGGTTGCTTGAGGGATTATAGTTTGAAGATCATTGATGAAGAGGGAGAAGAGAAGTGGTCCAAGGATGGAGCCTTGTGGAACACCAATGGAAACAGGCAAGAGTGAAGAGGTGTGGTTATCCCAGAGGACAGCTTGTTTTCTATCTGTGAGGTAAGATTTAAACCATGTAATGGTTGGGATGTCAAATGAGAGGGATTCAAGAGTATTAAGTAACAAAGGGTGGTTAACCATATCGAATGCTTTGGACAGGTCAATGAAGAGGGCAGATGAGAGTAAGTTGTTGTTGCGGTTCTGATTAATGGTATCTACAAAAGAAAGCAGGGCAGTGGTGGTACTGTGGTGTGGTCTAAAGCCATGTTGACAGTTTGCTATTATGTTGTGATGAGAGAGATGTTGCACGAGTTGAAGGTGGATACATTTTTCCATGATCTTAGCCAAAGGTGAGAGGAGAGCAATGGGCCTATAGTTAGCGTAGTCAGTTGAGTGTCCACCTTTGTGTAGTGGGATAACATGAGAGACCTTCCAAATTTCGGGATGATTCCTTCTTTGATTGTCCTATTTATGAGAATAGATATAGGATATGCAATAACCTTGGCAGCTTTTGAAGAAAAGAGATGGGAGCTTATCAGCCGAGGGGGTACATGGTTTTAGTTTTAGAAGAAGTTTGTGTATGTATGATGTAGAGATAGGTTGTAGTGAAAATTTAAAGGAGGAGTTAGTTTGGTTACGAGATGGGCAGAAATTGTTGGCATTAAGTTGTTTAGCTAGAGTTTGGATAGTTTCTGTGAAGAAAGAGTTAAAGGCATCTGCAGTCTGCTGTGGGGTGTCAGGATCTGCATTTAGTGGGAAGGTGTTTTGGAAGTTCCTGGGGAGAGGAGTTTATTAATTGAGGACCAGAATTGTTTTGAATTATTAAGATGAGTTTGTTGTAGTTCGATATAGAATTTTTTTTGTCAGTTATTACTGCCTTTTTAGTTAGGTTTCTAAGCTGTCGGAAGTTTAGAAGATCAGTATTATTTCTGTGGGTTCTCCATCTAGCCCAGACTTTATTTCTAGTGAGAATGAGCTTTTTGGTTTCATTGGATAGCCAAGGGGCTATGTTAGATTTCATTCTGATAATACGTTCAGGAGCATGGTTGTCAAGAATGGATAAAAACATTTTGTTAAAAAGTAATACTGCATCTTCGAGAGGAAGTGTTTTTAAGGGGTTCCAGTTACATGCCCTGAGTTCAGTTTGAAAGAGGTCCAGATTAAAATGTTTGGAGGTGCGTATTTTTCTAGTAACGTGGGGGTTTAGCAAATCAGCTTTATCTCTTGTTATAAAAGTTAGAGAGTGGTCACTGATATCATCTGGCAAGGTTCCTAGTTTGTAATTATTTTTTACTCTGTTTATAAGTATCCAGTCTATAATGCTTTCCTATTAGTTTGTTTATTGAGCCTAGTAGTGGAAGTGATGGTTTGAGTGAAACCATGTAGGTTGATATGGGATGAAGGATTTTCTTCATTAATGTTATTCCAGTCTATGTTCACGTCGCCTAGTATGATAGTTTCCTGTGGATAATTGGTGGATATGTGACTAAGAAAATCTTCGAGGGTAGGTATATTGTTGCCTGGAGGCAGGTATATACAGATGATATTTAGGGATTTTTTTGAATTTAACTGGAGTTTGATCATGATGGCTTCTATCCTGCTATCTTGAGTTGGTATGGCTGGGAGGGTAGTGACATTTAGATGATTTCTAAAGAGAATTGCAACACCACCACCTTTTCTTTTGGGACGGTCGAGTCTTACCATATTGAAGCCTTGGGGCGTGATCTCAGTGTCTTTAGTGCTAGGTTTTAGCCATGTCTCTGACAGGCAGAGAATATCAAATGCGTGTGTGTGAAGGAGGGCATGAAGGTAAGGTACTTTGTTGTTTAGGCTTTGGGTGTTCAGATGTCCTATTAAGAAGCTATTATTGGTTTTAGTAATAGGTGCTAGAGGGAGGGAGAGGAGGACCGGGGTTAGGATGGATGTCACCATCTTGAAGAGTGGGATTGCTGCCTTTGATTGTAAGGTAGCACCTTTGTGTGGTTAGTATTTTGGTTTTCTTATCGGATGTTATGTCATAGTTGAGATGTGTAAGTCTGTGGAATTTAGGTAGTTGATAGCTGGGGGTAGGAGAATTAAAAGGATATGGAATAAGTGGAAAGAGAAATATGGAGGTGTGTTTGCAAGAGTGGAGAGTTTGGGCATAAAGTGATTTCTCGTAACAGGACAGGAGATAGACAGAGTATAGAGTGGTGAACAGTAGGAATGAGAGTGAGATTTGGGTTGGCAGGTATGGGGCCATTGTAGGATGAGTACAAGAGGTAAGAAATGGATAAGGAAAGTAGAGGAGACAAGATGTAAAAGGGGTATTCTACTGTTGGAAATAGATACGAAGGAATAAAAGGAATAGGCAGAGAGGGGATAGGAGTAATATAGTGAAGGGATAAAGGTTAAAGTATGATGTTTAAGTATCAAGATGTTGTGAGGAGGAGGGGATAGGAAGAGCACAGTGGGAGTGTGTTATGTTAAAGGGGTGTGTATATGGGTGGGAGGATATTTGGTGGGAAGGGAGAGGATTGGAGGGTGGGATAAGGGTGTGGCAAGAGATGTATAAGAGTAGGACCCCTGGGGGTGGGTGGGAATTGGGGGTAGGGAGGGGAGCGGAGTGAGCCCGCAGGGCGAACGGAGCGGGTAGAAACAACAGAAGGTAGGGAGAGGAGACAATCAGAAATGCAGGTAAGTATGGCAGGAGCAGAAAGTGTATGGAAAAGGAAACCCAGGTAGACCAGTGGTAAAGGAGAAGGTATGCAGTAGAAGGTCAGAAAGATGCAGAAGGAGGTAAGGAAGAAATGGGTGAGGGTAAGCTGAGAAGGACTGGCAAGATACTGGAGCAGTACTAGCACTATTTCCAAGGAAATAGGCAGACTGTCAGGTAGAAGATAGAGGCTAAGGGAGAATAGGAGAACCAGCAAGAACTTTAAAGGCTAGTCAGAGGCATATGAAGTAGCAACTAAAAAAGAGAGTGAGGAGAGCGCCACCTAGTGGCCAGGGCTGGTAAATGAGAGAGAGCAGGAAATAGCAGAGAAAGGACAGGGAAAGGTTGCAAGGAAAAGGAGGAATCGTGTAAAGGTGGGAGTGGGAGAGCAGGAAAAAGCAGAAAAAGGACAGGGAAAGGTTGCAAGGAAAAGGAGGAATAGTGTAAAGGAGAGAGTAGAGTGGTAGTAGAGGATCAGAGGAGGAGAGATACTGGCTGCTAGGCACACAAGCACGGGCAAGCTATTTGACTCAGAAGGTAGACTTGGTAGAGGCTTAATGAATCACTTATGCAAGCCCACTACCTACTTTCAGTTTCTTGACTGTGGAGGAATATAGGAGGCAGGCAGATTTCCAGTCACTGTAGGCAGGCCAGGAATCATCCGATACCAGTAGGGTGAGAGGCAGGCCAAGGTTCAAAGTAGGGATTAAGTAAGAACTTTTTTCAGTTTCTTGACTGTGGAGGAATATAGGAGGCAGGCAGATTTCCAGTCACTGTAGGCAGGCCAGGAATCATCCGATACCAGTAGGGTGAGAGGCAGGCCAAGGTTCAAAGTAGGGATTAAGTAAGAACTTTTTTCAGTTTCTTGACTGTGGAGGAATATAGGAGGCAGGCAGATTTCCAGTCACTGTAGGCAGGCCAGGAATCATCCGATACCAGTAGGGTGAGAGGCAGGCCAAGGTTCAAAGTAGGGATTAAGTAAGAACTTTTTTCAGTTTCTTGACTGTGGAGGAATATAGGAGGCAGGCAGATTTCCAGTCACTGTAGGCAGGCCAGGAATCATCCGATACCAGTAGGGTGAGAGGCAGGCCAAGGTTCAAAGTAGGGATTAAGTAAGAACTTTTTTCAGTTTCTTGACTGTGGAGGAATATAGGAGGCAGGCAGATTTCCAGTCACTGTAGGCAGGCCAGGAATCATCCGATACCAGTAGGGTGAGAGGCAGGCCAAGGTTCAAAGTAGGGATTAAGTAAGAACTTTTTTCAGTTTCTTGACTGTGGAGGAATATAGGAGGCAGGCAGATTTCCAGTCACTGTAGGCAGGCCAGGAATCATCCGATACCAGTAGGGTGAGAGGCAGGCCAAGGTTCAAAGTAGGGATTAAGTAAGAACTTTTTCTTCAAAATTCCTGTAGGAGACACCTGGTCCAACTTTCCAAAAGGGGGTCGAGGCAGCAGATCAATATACTGCTTGTGTATAAAATGGATGTAGTAGGTGACTTTGGTTAGGTGTTTGAGTCCACCCAGGCGAGGTCCCAAGGGGAAAATGCAGGGGAATGTAATTCTTCAAAATTCCTGTAGGAGACACCTGGTCCAACTTTCCAAAAGGGGGTCGAGGCAGCAGATCAATATACTGCTTGTGTATAAAATGGATGTAGTAGGTGACTTTGGTTAGGTGTTTGAGTCCACCCAGGCGAGGTCCCAAGGGGAAAATGCAGGGAATGTAATTCTTCAAAATTCCTGTAGGAGACACCTGGTCCAACTTTCCAAAAGGGGGTCGAGGCAGCAGATCAATATACTGCTTGTGTATAAAATGGATGTAGTAGGTGACTTTGGTTAGGTGTTTGAGTCCACCCAGGCGAGGTCCCAAGGGGAAAATGCAGGGGAATGTAATATAGGAGCGCACTCCTAGCCAGGAACACACCGCAGCAGACTTAATGAAAATATAGTAGAACATAAGCAGCAGATTTGTTATCCTTGAAATGCAAGAACACCTGGCCTGCACCAGTAGCATACAGAGGTAAAGCCCTGACTGTGGCATAGGTGACCTGATTTTGAACAGTCACTTGGGTTTTGACAGCACAGACAGGGAGAATAGGTATGCCTATCCTAGGGAGAGGTGCACTCGCTTGGGACACATTTGCTTGGTTGACTTTCCTGGTAAATATTGGGAAATATCTGTGCTGTTTTGACTGGGTGGGTGGAGAAGTCTTACTGATGACAATCCTTGTAGGAATGAGGAGTTTGGCAGCATTGATGCCCATTGCAAGGTCTACCTAGGTAGGGTATTACTGGCTTGTGAGGGGATAGGAATAGTAGGAAAACACTCCTTGGCAACAGTATGACAATGCTGCAGGTGCCTTATTCTCCTTATTGAGTCCTGAACATGGGTTGAAGTTAGTCTGGGGATGGTTAGTTGGCTTTGGTAGACCCAATGGTCAAGAACAAGCTCAGAGAATAGCTGAGGGTCAGCTGCAGGGATTCAAAGTAAGAAAAAAAAAAAAAAAGTAGGAGTATATCTCCTCAGGAAGTAGGCTAATTTTTCAGCACTTTTACTTATGGGATGAAAATTGAACAGTATATTACTGAATACATCTTCTCTGTAACTACCAACTTGAGAATAGTCTTTGAAATTATAAAAAAGAAGAATAAAAACGATTGTTACTATGATAAAAGTGGGAAAAAATAAATGTAAGGGAAGAAGATACGATAATGATGGGAATGTCAAAATGTGTTCAACCTGGTTTAGAACAAATCATAGATACCTCTACAACTCTGTTAGTAAAGAAGAGAAATAGGTTACTTTACAGAGAAAAAACTCTCATTTCGAGTATCTGCTTTTCAGTTAATGAAAAGTTAGAATATTTCCTCTGACGCTCAGATTTCATGAGACTCTGTGAATACAAGGGAGAAAGAAGATTTTCAGTAAAGGATACATACCGAGCTAGATTTGCAAAAGAATATTCTCAGGTTATTAAAGATCTTATAGAGGCTTATCCCACCCAGCAATGCCAGCAACATTCACAGACTCACCAGTGTTTGAGATACAGGAGAATGATTCAAACACCGCAGAGATATTCAGATTATACACAATGTACATGAGGATTTACCCATGAGAAAGAACTATTTATATGCACACTCTGAACAGACACCAACCTAGCTAACAACAGGAAAAACAATAATCCAATTTAAGAGCGAACCTGCAAGCTATCCTAGAAACTGTAGACCAATAACTTGCCTTCTACAATGTATAAACTATACACTAGAATTGATGCTGACAGAGTTTATAGTCATTTAGAAGAAAACTTAATCATGGCAACAGAATAAATGAAAGTCGTATTGAACAAAGGATCATTTGATGTTAAATAATATCATAATGGAGAAATGTAAAAAGGGGACGAATGTAAGTATGGCATGGATAGATTATAAAAAAGCAGTTGACAGTATCCCACACTCATGGATAAAAGAGTGCTTAAAATGTATAAGAAATATCTGCACTGATAGATTACATTACTGTGACCATGAAACAGTGGCAAACCACTCATCAGCTAAGCCATGATAAAGGACAATATTATTCCACGGATAAAAATTCAAAGGGTGATATTCCAGGGTGACTCTCTTTCACCACTGGTCTTTTTTCTTGCCCTTTACCCATTAAGCTGTCTGTTTAACAGATTAGGTCATGGCTATAATTTGGCTCCCAGAAAACAGTGAAATGTAAAGACTTCTCATCTTTTTGTAGATAATTTAAAACTGTATAGTTCATTAGACGACGAACTAAAAACACAGCTGCATGTGGTCAAAACTTTTTCAGATGATATAAGAATGTCATTTGGTCTTGATGAATGTGCAAAAGCAACCTTTACAGCAGGAAAGCTGCAGCACCAAGAAAACATCAGTTAGGGAGAGGAACTTGAGTAAGAGGCAGTGCATAAAAATTTGGGAATTGATGAAGGATCAACAATAAAACATGAACAAATGCAAGTAAAACTCAGTAAGTAATAATTTAGAAGGCTTAAATTAATACTAAAAATAGCATTGACATCTAGGAACAAAGTCCAAGCTATAAACCAATTATCTCTTCCTGTCCTAACTTACAGTTTTGGAATGATTGACTGGCCCCAAAAGATGTTGGATAGTTTAGACAAGAAAACAAGAAGGATGTTTCATGCTCATCAAATGATTTGTAAAAATCAGTCCATACCAAGACTATATATTCCCTTTTCTGAAGGAGGTATGGGCCTCCTTGAAATTGATTACATGCGTAGATCTGCGATAGTGGGATTGCATACACATCTACTGACCTCACAAAATCAAAACATAGTGAATGTTTTGAAACATGAGAACAAGTCTTTAACAGAAGCATATCGCTGTCAAGCGGGAATGGAAATCAAACCAGATAAAAATCAGGTAGCAACTGAATGTGACAAAAAAAGAAAGAATACTTTGCAGCAGCTGCTGCCCATGCTGGGCAAGAATGCTTGGCTGATGGCTCTAGACCTAAAAGAGGCATACCTGCATGTCCCAATCAGACAATTATGCAGAAGATACCTCAGATTCAAGGCTGGCCCAATGCATTACCAATTCTCTGCACTGCCCTTTGGCTTATCTACTGCACCCAGGGTCTTTACAAAGTTCCTGGCACTAGTAATTGGATTCTGCAGACAAAGAGGAATACAAATATATCCTTACTTGGACGACTGTCTAATTCAACAGAGAACAAGGACATTCTTCTACAGCATCTGGCGTTTGTGAAAATACTTCTAACATGCCTAGGGTACACAGTCAATGAAAAGAAATCAAAACTAGTACCCTCTCAAGAGATAATATTCCTGGGTGCAAGCTTACAACTGCCCAGATGGCTTATCTCACGCCAGACAAACAAAGGCAATTGACTACCTATTTCAAAATGTTGGCAACAAAGGCCCAGTTATCTGCAAGAAAATTTCTGCAGGCTTTGGGCTTCATGGCATCCTGCATCCTACTAATTCCATATGCAAGACTGCATATGAGGAAACTTCAATGGTACCTAAAAAGTGTTTGGACTCAACATTGCCACAGCCTAGAAACAATGATAACTCTCATTCCCTGCCTACAACAGGAGTTTCGATGGTGGGCAAAGGCTTATCACCAAAACAAGGGACAGCCATTCACATTACCCCCAGCCAGGCAGACACTAACAACGGATGCATCAGATTATGCCTGGGGGGGCCCACATGGCAGGAAGATGCATTCAGGGCACATGGTCCTCAACCGAAATGCATCTACATATCAATCAAAAAGAGATGCTAGCTGTTCAGAATGCCCTGACAGCCTTCAAGGACCTACTTCATCCGGGACAACTGATAAAGTCAGACAACACCACAGTCATGTGGTATATAAACAAGCAGGGGGGCACACATTTCTTACCCCCTTTGCAGACTAGCCATGTCTTTGTGGGACACAGCATTAACTTACCAAGTACATCTGCAGGCGCAATTCCTGCCAGGAAGGAAAAATACTCTGGCAGACAAACTAAGCAGAAACCTCATGGATCACCAAGAGTGGCAGCTGGATCCACAAGACTTCAGCATGATAACAAGGAAATGGGGATGCCTGCACATAGCTCTATTTGCCTCCCCTCACAACTACCAATTAAAAAGATTCTGCACAAGGACTTAGACAAGCATGGAAAGTGGATGCCCTATCATTCAGCTGGAACAAACCTATCAGTATATGCCTTTCCCCCACTGCCTCTCCTCCCCAAGGTACTCCTAAAGGTCAGACAGGAGAAGCCAAAAATGATACTGATTGCCCCAGACTGGCCCCACCAGTATTGGTTTCCAATCCTAAAGAACTTGTTTCAATGCTCAGCTTGGACCTTACCTCAAATACCTCATCTACTATCCCAGTAAAACAATCAGACCCTGCACAGTCAACATGGGACTTTAAACCTGGCAGCATGGCGGATAATGTAGTCATACAAAACACACCTCTCAGTAAAGCTGTGATGGATGTCATTTTGGAGGCCAGAAGGCCTAGTACTAGAAAATCTTATGCTGGAAAATGGAAGAGATTCTGTGCTTGAAACCAGGCACAAGGAACTGATACAGCTGTGCCAAATATTCCTCAGATTTTGCAATACTTAACTGAGATGCTGGACAAAGGCCTATCTTTTTCTTCTATTAAAGTTCATGCCTCTGCCATTTTGGCTCACTACAATACAGAGCCACCAATCTTTTCTCATCCCTTATTAAAACAGTACCTCAGAGGAGCCAAAAATGTAAGGCCTCCAAGGAGATCACCAGTGCCTGCATGGGACCTCAACTATGTCTTGGAAAAAACTCACCCTGCCTCCTTTTGAGCCAGCTGCTACTGCTGATATAAAGTTTTTATCTTGGAAAACAGCTCTGCTCCTAGCAATAACTTCTGCAAGACGAGTTTCAGAGCTACAGGCACTCATGGCTGTGGAACCTTTTATCATTTTTTACCCAGACAGGGTCTCTCTGAGGACAAACCCAGCATTTATGCCTAAGGTGGTATCCAGTGTGGCTCTTAACCAAACTATTCATCTGCCAAATTTTTATCCAAATCCACAGAACAAGGGGGAGAGAATTCTGCATTCTTTGGACATACACAGCAGCTTGGATTCTACTTGGACAGAACCAAAGTTTTCAGAAAGACAGAGCAATTTCTAGTGGCATATGCTGCAGGATCACAAGGAAAGGCTATCTCAAAGCAGACTTTTTCAAAATGGATAGGCCACTGCATTCGTTTCTGCTACTTACACCATGGCAAGCCAGTGCCTAAGGGCACTAGGCCACATTCAACTAGAGCTGCAGCCACTTCAGCAGCCTTTCTCAGGGGAGTACCAACCAAGGACATTTTAGAGGCTGCTACTTGGAGTTCAGTGCACACCTTTACAAAGCACTATCATCTGCCACTCTACTCTAAATCCTGGGCAGGCTTTGCCACTGCAGTTTTGCGGGGCCTCATAGCCGCTCCTAATGCTGTTTAGCTCCAGCCTCCCATCCATAGCTTTGGGACTCTACCCAAATGTAATGACTGCAACAGTGAAACACAAAGAACATAGTACAGTTGTGTACACTTACCATAAATGTAGATGTTCGAGTGTATTCACTGTTGCAGTCCAGGTTACCCACCCGCCATCCTCCTTTCTTCTGATAGAACCTATCTTTCCTTCTCTGATTTATACAACCTATGTGGTATATTTGCTTGTAGATGAAGATAAAGTGTATATTGGCGCATATATTTCTATATATATAAATTGTGGCTACCCTTTTAGGGGGTACCTGACATCTGGGACAAGAAAAACTAAAGAAAATGGCATCGGCCGCATCTTTTATACCCCTGACGACCTGACGTCAGGGAAGGGGTGACAGCAACTGACGCAGGACCCAGGACTTTGGAATTCAGGCCGACTGAGGGTAACCTACCAGCAGGATTACCCAAATGTAATGACTGCAACAGTGAATACACTTGAACATCTACATTTATGGTAAGTGTACACAACTGTGCTTTACTGGGCACATTGCGGGTGCTGCAAAGAGCACTTCTCGGCTCTGGCTAACATCAAAGATCGAAACAATACAAATTTCATGAACTTTAATTATACCTTGACTTAGGAATGGGGTCCATTCCCATCATGGTATTAGAAACCCAAAAGACTTTGAGAAATTTAAAAAAAGGAATAAAAAGGGAAAGTAGTAAATGATGTAACACCACATGTATGAAATGTCATTGGTTTTCAGTATTTTTATGTATTTCACATGACATGTAAGAAAGTAGTTTTCAAAATATGTGCATATTAGTGATACTTTTCATTATATTTATGTTTGTATCTATATCAATTTATTGCATGGCATTTATCTATTTTACATTTGGTAAATAGGTAGACTACTCAAAAGACGCTTTTCAACCATGACCTAGATACAACATGAAAACAGTAAGACAGAAAAATAATTGTATTATGTCTCTTTAAGAGATGAAGGTTTAGTAAGATGCATGTATGTCATGTGATTGCTATATAGTGATGCACCTGTCATGAAGTGAGCACACCTTGTGCATCTTTTACCTCTTCCTTTATTTCAACCATGAACTGCTTCAACAGCAATATGATTTTGTAGGTGTTTGCAATACATGGTGGACTCAACATAACACATTTTTTTTGTTAATATCTTGGTATATCAGCATCTTTGAAAATGCGAAATGAATCTCTTCATCCCTGCAGACAGCAGACAGGATAGTTAAGTAAAGTAATACACTATCCACTAATACTATTTCCTGGACTGTCATAGGGTCAGTGGGTCTGGCTATATGACTGGTAGCATAATGAAGGCAGGAGATGTGGCACATAACACATGGAATTCGGGTATCTCCCATGAAAGATTGATGCCTGGTCATTTGAAAAAAAATGCTGCTCAATCAAAACAAACTGAGAACATACTTCTCCTAAAACCCACCTGCAAGTGGAGAAAGAAGAAACTCCCTGTAAAAGTGTACAACAGCTCTGACCAGGAGAAGTATTTACCATCATTTTCAACCTGTTTGTAGCTGAGTAGATACTTCCTGACCACCTTGTCTGCAGTATTTGGTATAGAAACTGGAATAAGGACATTGTTATTCAAAAATGTATATGTCAGATTCAATTTGTAATGCTTTTATGTAGACAAAATTGAATGTAGGTTTGAAACTAGGATTCTGAAAAAAATGCTATGAGGAATGCATTAAAAAAAGATGTAAACTGGAGTCTGATTATATGTATTTATTTTAGTTTTCCATTTTGGAATAAAGAACACAGTGTTAGGTAAGGTGATACAGATTATTATACTTACATTATAGCAATGTAAATTAGATTGTAGTAATGACATGGGACTAAAGCTTAACTGACTGTTAATTTAATTTTTTTTTAAATATGCTTTTTGAATAGTAGTCTATAGTTTAATGTCTGATGAAGGGCATTGGCCTGGAAGTTTACATGTTTTATTTCTTATAAGCTTCTTCATCACAGGCTAATGTTGCCAGATTTCTTTTACTTCATACTGTTAGCATTTGGTACTTGGCACACATGGAAGCCCATTAGCCAAATTTTAGGTACACCTCACTGCTATTTTCTTGGGGGAGACAGCATATCACTGTGTAGCACCTACAGTGAAATGGAACCAGGCCTGCTGAGCCCTATTTACATCTGTTCTTGGTGGGTTCTTCATCTGAGTGGGAATGCGTGGGCCTGATAGTGGTTGCTGCTAGTAGTGAGGTCATGTACGTGAGGTCAGCAGATATGAAGAGGACCTAACTAATGCATACCATGAGTAAGAAACAGGAAACATTTTTAAAAAGATGGATGATACAGCTGCTTGGCAGTGTTGATACCAAATATTACCTTGTACCATTTTTAACAAGATTGAAAATTGACAGACCTGTCATTTGCAAGTCCACCCACTTAAATATTGTGCCCCGTTTTTGCATAGAAAATATTTTAAAAAATCCCTTCTTGCTAGCAACCTAACAAGGCATTCTCAGAAATGTGGCAAATATTTATTTATTTATTTTTCTGGAAAGAAGAATCAAAGGAGGACAGGAAAAAACACTTTTTAAGGCGATACATCATGAAAAATAACTAATGTGCAGTTCCTTGACTTGTTGTCTGGGGCACTGGGTTTTGAATAATGGTATATGTTAATCACAATAATAGACGTTACCTTTATTTGTACCACCAAGTCTTAAATGTTCTAAGGAGAATGATAGCAAGCTTAAAGTAGCTACTCAGTAAACAAATTACAAAGAATACTTTTATTTTGTATTTGTATATTAATGAACCAAATCAAAACTGCTAAGTGCAGCCATTTGTCTTCATGGGTTGTCCTGGATTTTTTTTACTGGCAAACTGGCTTGCTAAAATTCAATAACTATGTGCAGGTTATGGGAATCAAACCCAAACTTGTAATGTATTGCATTCAGAAATAATTACCTTAGCCAGTACTCTGTACTGGCATGTAGTTTGCACATTGAGTCTTTTTTGAGTTTAGAAAAATATATTACAAACCTGAAAGAAAATTTCTTTTGTTACATGACAAGAAATATTTGTTACCACTCAGTAAAAGTTTAATGTTTAGTTTGTATAATTAAGACTGCCTGAACCTTCTGAGAACATGTGATCTTGTTCGTATGATACTGCTACTAGCAATATTTGCGGTAGTTATTACAGTTCTCTTTTCCTGTTTGTAGATTTGATGATGAGAATGTTTTTCTTTCTCTTTCACTTTCACTTGTATGAGAGAACTTTATAAAGCATTAATATTCAGAAGGGTACACTTAAGGGAAATCAAGTTCTCAAGAAATGGTTTAAAACAGGCAGAATATGGCTGTATAGTAAACAGATGTTTTGAGTGAAGATGCACACATTTATCAGGCAGCACAGACATTTGTAAAGTAAGCTGTAAGTTCTGCACATATGAATCTGTTTATATTCAGCTTCAGTCAACCAAGAGTCTAGTGTTTTGAAATCAAACACCCAACTACTTCAACAGAGAGTTGAAATAGTTGTAATGAGCAGGGCCAATGAAAACAGATAATCATTAACAAGCAAGTGTGGCCAGGGTAGGCAAAAACAAATAAAATTAACTAAGCAGAACAATGAGGGCTAAGTTTACATAAGTAAAAACAAACCACCATGTGTATGCAGCAGGAACAAATAGTCTTTAAGAGTTCAAAAAGGCTAGCTACACTAAAGAAATTAGTGTGTCATTCCTAGAGGAACCTGGAAAATAAAAAGCTACTAAATACAATTTTATGTCTCATTTACACTTAATTGCTTATGCAGTATGTATGTAAGTCGGAGAAGCCAGCAAGAGAAATAAGAAAGTTCCAGTTTTCAGTAACATAATATGAGAAGAGAGGTGAGGACATACAGGCATGTAAGAGAGGAATGCAATCTTTTCATTGTCATCACTAGGCATAATTCTACAAGCCAATGGCACTGTAATAAGTAAATTAAAGTTTATAATTTTCCAGAATCACAAATATCTCACTGCATTGCTGTGTTTTTTAGATGATTTAATGTTTTTTATGCCACCTACATTAAGAGCAAGATGTGTTTATCTGTTTTTTGAGCAAGTTGATGGACAACTCCACGGGTTCCTGTTTAGGTATGTTAGAGCAAGCTGCAAATACAATATAGTCAAAATATAAACAGTATATTCTAAAATTTTGCAGATCACAACTGTAAAGTTACAAGCTTTTTGGCATATTTTTCAGTTTATGTTGAGATATTTTCATCTCTACATGCAGTATATCATTGCCTTGTTGATTATATGGTGTATACATTTGCATAGCATTTTTTCACATTGAATATGCTGAATTTTGTGAGCTGTCCGTGTTACTAAATGCTTTATAATGTGTGCATGGAGATTTTTTTCTCAGCCTACACTGAAAATGGGCAGTGTATGTAAGAATTTCCCCAATAAAAAAATGCAAATAAGTAAATAAAAAAGGAATAAGGCAACGGGCAATAAAATCATATCAATGTAAAGCAGTGGTTATACAGCTCAAATTTAAAACATTTTACAAAACTCTCACTAAAAAAAGGTAAATATTTAGCTTATCCACGGTTTTAAAAAAAACATATTCAGGAATGTATGTTAGGTGGATATGTAAAGCAGTCCGAAAGCTGGAAAGGGTAGAAAATGTTCTTGTTTTGGCAGGAAGGGAATACCAAACAGGTGGCACTAACCATCACAAATTTTATTTTTTTAAGTGCCCATGAAAAAGATTTTTGAGATCACAGTGGATATTATGGAATGTCTGTTGACTATTTATTAGCTATTAGTTTGCACAAGTTCACATTCAGTAGCCTGCAGATAAGGATATAGAACAGAAAGGTGTCACATTTTGTTGTTGGAAGGTACTCCGCCTTTCTGTGTTGGGCAATGGCCATCTAATAACAAAATTTGTTCAGGGCAGTCAGCGGTGTTGGAATTCCACAGACTGCATAAAACAAGCAAAAAGAGAGAGGTGTCAGACACTGGTGCCAGGACAGTCATGTAACAGCAGGATGAATGTGCAGAGGTGCCACAATGCAGATGAAACAGAAGTGCAGGATTAACTACAACCTCAAAGTAAATCTACATATCACTCCTACATGTGCTGAAGTAGTAAAGAACTCCTTGTCTAGGGATCCTGTACATCCTGCTGGATTATATCAGCCATATATTCAAACTGCTACTACTGCTACCACACCCGTAGCCCCTGTTACTGGGAGTCACATGTATTGCAAGCCTGTACCATTAAGGTCCTTAAAGCATGTGGCATGTCCCAGAAATGTTTCAGTTATTGTTGACTCCACTGTAAGATATACAGACAAAACATTTACCAGGCTGGCAGAGGACAGGGCGAGGGTTGCCTCTCTGATGCTAGGATTAAGGATGTTAATAGGACCCATAGGTCCCTGTACTGCTGCAGACACATTTATGACTTTGTAGTTGCCCATGGATGGGGGTGAATGATCATAGACATTCCTCCTGGGAGAGATGCAGAGAGACATTGCTGAAATCTCTGTTCACGTCTTTGAAGAAGACAATGCACTGGCATTGAGCAGTATTCTACCATCACCAAGAGTGATACCTAAATGCAAGGTGAATATAATTGTCTTCAATAACTGGCTAATAAAGTGATATTATTCTAAAGGGATATGGTGTGTTTCTGCATGAGATGAAATGGTCACCATAACCCCAGGCTTTGTTAAGGGGTGGCCTAAACCTTTCACCCATTGATTTTCTAATACTGACTAAAACATTGGCTACCCCATAGTGCCTTTTTAGGCCGAGTTCACCTTCTGGATAATATTGAGGGAGCATTTATGAATGTCAGGAGCAAATATGACAAAATCTCTAAACTCGAGGCTTTCCTTATCATTGAAAACATCAGCACTTGTGTAATTACAGAAACCTGGTTACAGTGTAAGGATAGTACTCCCTCTATTCCAGGGTACAGTGCCTTTCATGCTTTCAGATCTACCAGCAACACTGGGGAAGTATTTATTTACAACCCCATTGTTTCTTGACAGAGTCTTCTTGATACAAATCTAGAACTGGTTTAAGCCGTAGTTACACGCAATAAAATTAATTATCACATGATATCCAGTTTTAGCACTTTATTCATTGATTCATAGATTGTTACTAGACTAACAACCCGGGTGGGGGGGGGTGCTTTCTAAACTTAGCCAAGTTTTTCCAAAAGAATAATGATGTCTGGTATCCAAATAGTGCAGTGAGGGCCAGGCTTTTATAAGCTACCTCTGTCCATAAGGGACCTGGGTGGGAGGCCTGGTGTAAATTTTGTTTTCCCCATCCACTGGTCTAGGTTGTGCATAAATTGGGTAATAGACAAACTCATCTTCAAATGGATGGGAAACCTGTTCCATAGGAGGGGCAGTCTCTGGGACATATATGTCTCTCCAGCATATTCCGTTTAAGTCACAGACAAAATTCAGATCCTTATATCTTGTATTTCTGGTACTGTTTGATTTACAAATTTGCAGGAGATTCATAAGTGTGGGATTTGCAGATGCCTTGTAAGCTAGGCATAGATCACCCCTCAGCATTCTATAGGAGACTGAGTAGAGGAAAATGTCTTTAAGGTGTTCTGCATAAGATAGGTTTGGAATGCCTTGTATTCTTTTTGTAAGGAACCTCTGAGATCACTCTCGTTGCTGCATATGCCTGGTCAGATACATACAAAATGGAGCATTGTACTCTATGACTGGTCTGATAAGAGCAGAGTACCATGGGATAATGACCTCTTTGGACCTAGATGCCATGTCCTTACTTATAAGGTACAGATACTGTCTATGTGCGTACCCAGATCCCTGACCATTAGGTCAAATCTTAGGAGCATATTATCGACATAGTAATTAGCTGGGATGGTTGACTTCCCAAAGGGTAAAATTATGCACTTCTTAGCATTGAGTTTAAGACCATGGCTTTGGTACCATTTGTTAGTCAGAAGTAGGCATTCTTGAAAAATGCTAGTGTCTGCAGGGGAATCGATGATAACCCCCAGTTTGCAATCATCTGCAAACTTAGTCAGTCATAAACCTTCAGCATTTGCTTCCACTTCAGAGAAATAGATGCCAAAAAGGAGCTGGCCCAGTACCGAGTTCTGGGGGACTCTGCTAGTGATTGGCCTCTTGGTGGAGGTGGCCTCTCCTATTTTGACCTCCTGGGTCATATTAGTAAGCCAGTTGGCTATCCAACAGTTGATAAAAGGGTTTATAACTAAGCTTGTCTGTAATGGCTGAGTGGGGTATTGTATCAAAAGCCTTGGCCAGTTCAGGGTAAGCAATGTTCACAGTCTTACCCTCATTTATTGCTTTGGTTACCTACTCAAAGAAGTCCACCAGGTTTAATAGGTATGACCTTCCTTTAACAAAGTTGAACTGTGATGGGTCTAGTGTTTGCAGGTTACCTACGTCCTCATTTATCATGTCCATGATGAACCTTTCCATGGCCTTACATATGAGGCTGGTCAGATTTATGGGCCTGCAGTAACCTGGATCAATGGTTGACCACCTTCCTGCTAAAGAATGAGTATAGCCATCTTCCACTCCTTTTTTTTCTAAAATCTCTTTATTTCAATTGTCTTTTTTTCCAAATAATAACAACAATACAATAACTCAAAAACACAAATAAACAATGCAAATACATATCTAAAGAAAACAGACAACAATCTCATTCTGAGAAAATTATATATATATATATATATATATATATATATATATATATAATATGTACACTAGAAGTCACTACATTGTCAAGAAGAGTGTGAGAATTCTTATGTTCATTTGGTCTCATAAGGGATAGTGGAATGGGGATAGTCTATATCAAAAGTAAAGATAGAAATTCAACCATTTATTGTATGGTTAGGGAAAATATCTAGATACATATATACTAAGAGAAGGGGGAAGATGCAAGAAAACTGGTTATACTACATTTCATTTCTTATTAAAAGGTTAGCTTTCCATGTCAATTTGTGGGCGAATTTTATTTGTCAAGAATTATATCTAGTAAGTACCCCCAATATTTTTGGTAATAGCGTTTGTTTTTTGTTTTTGAATAAACAAATTTGTGAGATGAGATATATTTGATAGCAAGATTGCTAAAATTTTCTCATGTAATTGGTGACATGAACTTCCCATTCTTTGTAATAAAGAATTTAATAAGGGCACACATCGTAATAAAGACATTTTAATATTTTTGGAAGTTGATTGATGTTAATGTGCAATATAGCTGTCTCCCATGTAAGGGGTGATTTTTCATATCCCATCTTCTCTAATCTTACTCTCAAGGAACACCATAAGTTGTGTATCTTAGTACAGTTCCACATGACATGCAAAATATCAGCTGTTTGATCTAGACAATGGGGACATATAGGTGAAAAGTTAGGATTGAATTTATTTAATTTAGATAAGGTATAATATAGATTATTTACCATAATTTGTGTATATAACAGCTTCTTGAAAGGAATGAATTTGTATTTTCAATGGCTAGTTTCTTATTTTCTTCAGTCAGTGATTGATTTTTTGTTTGCCAATAGTTTGAAAATAATAAAGAATTCTGATGTTTTGCGCTCATTACAATTTTAGAAGTCCTAGAAATTGTTTTCCCTTTAACCGCAAGATTTTCAAGTATTAATTTAACTAAATTTATGTTCTATAAGTCAGTGTGTATTTGTGAGAATTTAGCATTTATAAGATGGTGAAGTTGGTTAAGGATAATGCTATATTTCTTAGGAAGTTTGAGTTCAAGTCTCATTTGTCCCGTGTTAGAGTCTTTCCATTGGTATATATCCCATATTGTGTAGTCTTTTATCAAGGGGTAGTTTGTTAGATTTATGAGTTTATTATTTATTAGTAGATTAGGATTTAGGTGTAACGGTTGTATAAGGGCAAAAGCGTCAGCTAATTGCAATGATTTAAATAGTTTCTGTGTTGTAAGAATCATGTTTTTAATTAGTAGGTGTAGATTCTTCGTGTATATGCTAGTCTGGTTTAAATTCAAGAATGGTAGGGATTTGATATTATAGCCAATGGATTTCAACTGTTCATACCAGATTTTGGTCCACTGGGGTGACCAAGTATTTATATATGAGTGATAGTTTATTATTTGTATTAGTCTGTAGACAGTAATTATACTATAGTAAAGCTTAAAATCAGGCAACCCCAATCCCCCCTTATCTTTGGCGAGTACAAGTTTTCCATATTTAATTCTGGTAGATTTGGGATACCATAAGAATCTTGATATAGCTTTTTCCATGGCAAGGAAGAGGTTTTGGGGAATATTTGAAAAAGAAGCATTTAATTGAAAGAGTATTCTTGGTAGAAAATTCATCTTGACAACACTAGCTTTTGACAGTAGAGACATATTGATGTTCTTCCATCTATCAGTATCGTTTTGAATACTAGTCCATGTACTTAGTAGGTTATTGTTTATAATATCTTTGAAGTCAGAAGTAAATAGTATTCCTAGATATTTTATCTGATAGTTTATTTTGATCTCACTCATGGGAAAGTACATTTTTTTATGACCTATATGATTGAGGGGAAATATGTGTGACTTGTTTAAATTTAAGTTATAGTTTGAAAGTAGTGAGAACTCATCAATAGCTTTAAGTATTTTTGGGAGGTCAGTAGTGGGGAGTTGGAAGTATATATTTAAGTCATCGACAAAGGCCGAGTATATAAGGTTTGTATTGTGGATTCTGGGAATATGATGAAAGGTTTTTTGTGAAATAAACAGAAGGAGGGGTTCTAGATAAAGATTAAATAGGTATGGCAAAAGAGGACATCCTTGCCTTGTACCATTGGATAAGAGTATAGGGTTAGTTATACGTTTGTTTACCTGTATAGTGGTAGAAGCTTTCTGATACAGAACCTGGATTATTTTAATGAATTCTTGAGGAAAACCATATAAAGGCAGTATATTAAAGAGAAAGTGTAAAAGTTTACTCTATCAAAAGCTTTGGTTGCATCTATTGTAAGTGCATATCTGGGTCATTTATCACTATTAAGTAGTCTTACAATGGTATCTAAGAGGAGTGGATTGTCACTTGTTTGTCTGTCATAAAGCCCATTTGTTGTTGGGAAATAATAGAGGGGAACATATTCTTAAGTCTATTTGCTATAACATGGGCTAATATATTAAGATCAGTGTTTATGAGGGCTAATTGGTCTATAATTTGCTGGATCTCTTGGGTCAGAATGCAGTTTAGGAATCAACACAGCCTTGGAGTTATTTAAGTATTTGTCTGTTATACCATATTTTATTATATAGTTGAAAACTTTTAATAAAACTTTGGAGATAGATTCCATGAATAGCTTATAAAAATCAGATGTGTATCCATCAGGCCCAGGGGATTTACCTAGTTTTAGTTTGTTTATTGCAGCTTTTATCTCTTTTAATTGTAACGGTGATTTTAAGAGTTTCCTTTGATCTTCTGTAATTTGTGGAAAATGTATATTATGTATAAAATCTGTCTGTAGATGGTGATAAGGGTATATTTTATAATTTCCTATAAATATCTTCAAAAGTGCCCACTATATATTGGTCTTTATATTTCACCTGTCCTTCATATTTTATTTCTTTGATCCTAGGATGTCCACTTTTTATGCTAATTATTCTAGCTAGGAATTTTGATAGTGTTTGAGCCCAATCTGAGTATTGATATATTGACCTTAATTCTAAGAAGGATATATTTTCTAAATAGTGTTTGTATAACTGTTTTTGCCAGTCAATTATTTTTTCAAGTTCTTTAGAATATTTTTTCTGAAGTTCTAATTAAGCAGTGCTTATTTGATATTCTAGTTCATTCTTAAGATTGTTATATATTTTTTTTGAGCCATGCAGATTTTTGAATAATAATACCCATGATGACCGCCTTGGTAGCCGCCCATTGTATGTCATATGGAATTTGAGTTGATATAAAATAATTTTTGAGTTGGGCTAGGACATTCTGAATTTCTTGTGTTATTTCTTGGTTTTGTATAATTTTAGGATTTAATGTCCAGGTATTGAGATAGGAAATGTTTTGTTTATGGTCTTGAAAGTTTATTAAAAGTCTAATTTTGGAATGATCTGAAAGAGTTCTAGGTGATACAGCATAATTTAATTTGTTAGAAAGGAAAGCAAGGGAAATTAGAAAAGCATCTATTCTGGACCAAGTTTTATGAGTGGCTGAAAAGAAAGTGAATCTTGATATTGTTTTATCATATTGAAATTTAACATAAGGGTCAACTAGTTCAAATGTATTTTATAATCTTCCACTCCTTAGGCACAAAACCTGACTGTAGGCTCCAGTTGAAAAGTGATTCAAGTGGACCAGAGTGATCATGCTTCATGCTGTTTAGTAAGCATCATGGGATGTTACTGGGGCCCATCAATGTAGTGCTTTTGGCCTTGAAAAGTGCATTGAAGACCTGTTCCCTAGTAATGGTTGGGGGGATTGTGGTATGCAGTATTTCCTTTGGACACTCAGGGGGGAGTTTGGGGAGAAATTTGAGCTGAACCTGTCAGAAAAAGGTTGTCAATGTCCTCTGCTTCAGTGTGATGCTATTTACAACAAATTATGTGCATTGTTGCATATTTCCCTTGAGAAAGCTTTGTGGTTGTCTTTTGCCTGAGAAGCTATTCTTTTCTTCAGATTTGGCTTTGAAGTATTAATTGACCCTCTTAGATCCCTATTTAGATTTGTCAAAGTTTTTTTTTTAGTATGTTGGGATTTGTTCCTGCTATGCTCGGTGAAGATTTTTTTTTCTTTTGTTGTATAACCAATTGATATTGGAATTCCCCCAGGGTGGCTTGTCTTTGCAGTTTGTCTTATTCTTCATATGAGTGAGCTCAGCTCGCTCTGTACAGCTATCAAAATGGCTGTACTGGGATTTTATAAATAGCTCAACATATGTTATGGTATTTACTGGGTGTGGGGGTGCTTAGTAGAAAGGTTAGCTTTGGAATAGTTCCTAAAGGTTTTTGGTTTTTCTGGGTCCAAAATTTAATTTTTATTTCTAGCAATACTACCTTGTGGTCAGTTCTGATGAGCAAAGATATTACATTGGTTAAGGAACATCATTCCCAAATGTTTGTGAGTATGAGGTCAAGTATGTTTGTTCCCCTGGTACGAACATGGACCAACTGTTGCAGGATGTTGGTATTAATGAAGTTTAGGAATTGCTGAGCTTGTGCATTAGAAGTAATGTAGGATTTCCATTACCATTTATCTATGACTGCTTCAGAGCATGCAGGATTCCTTAACCAGTTAGAAATGTTAATGCATTTCTTATGAGTGACTTTCACCCTCCACTCATAATCTGGTAAAACATACTACCAACTAGAAATATGCCCAGAGATTTCTAAAATTTGTAAACAACAATACACTTGACCAAACTGTCCCTCTACCCAGCAGAGATGTTAATCTTTTTACTCTTTTCCACACAAATGTTTTCCCCAATTGCAGCACACAACTTGTTATCCCCACCCTAGTCAAATTTAACCATCTTGTTGTGACCATCTCCATAAAAATCTGCTTTTCTACTGTTAATAACTTCACTACATTTAGGAATTACCTCAGAACTGATTACTTAATGTTTAATGATTTTATTTATTTTTTTGGTCCCCCAGACTTCATTGTTGCCAGCCCAGCACCCAGTACCCAATGTCCACCCGGGTCTACTAGCTACTCTCCAATCCCTCAGACTTAATTCTGTATTTGCTGGAGAGAGATGTGGATCCTGAGGGTGTCCTGGGGGTTTGGCTCATTTATGCTTCTGTCCAAGGGTATTTTTATGTCCTACCCACTGTATTTCTTCACCCCCACAGTCATTCATTTTGTCTGAGGGCAGCCCCCCTCTTTGGACCCTGCATCCGTTTAGGGAGCAAATCAACAAACACCCTACCACCTGGGATTGGCATATTTTTCCCATGCCTTCCTTGCCATTCCATCAGTCGCTGCTAATCAAACCTGGGTCAGCTGGGCTGTAGTCATGACTTTACCCCTCTGTTCCACCAGTGCAACTTGTTTAATGATCTTATTAATACTCACAAATGATATAACTTCCCAGGAAACCGTAGACCTGTGACTGCTGCCTACTCCTCTAAGTTTTCCCTCTTTGACAAATATATAGAGACATCTGTACTTGTCTGACTTAAACACTAAATTCATATGGTGGACATGCCACAGCAACAAACTATGTAAGAAACAGAAAAAAAAAGCTTTTGGCCATATGTAAAAGATGTCCACATCATCATTACAAAATGGGTTAAAAACCTAGAATGTAAGTCCCTCAGAATTTAGGGCTGAGGCTAGTTCAAGAGACAACCATAAAGCCTTCATCTATATTAGGAAGCTTAGAGGTAGACAGTAATTCTGTGCTGAACATACCTCTTATGATACTTCTTTCTTTGACCCAAAGGTCCTTAGTGATATTCTTTTGGACAAATTATTTTCCATCTTCACAATGCCTGTCCTTTCATCTGTCCACCATTCCAACTTAGACCTTCCATCTTTGGACCAAGTCCTTTTGGCACTTTCCAAAATTAAAAATACCAGTTGTATGAGTCCTGACAGTATCCCTGGATGTGAGCAGAGAAGTGTTAAGTCCCATATAGTAACCCCTCCCTCATCAACTCTTCACCATGAGTGGACAACAACAGAAATGTGATCCCTCTATTTATTTATGGAATTATAGGCATATTAGTCTAATCATTGCAAAACTATGGAATATATTATAGTTGAATTAATAAACAATGATATAGGTGACCTTATTTACCTTAATACATACCAGTTTGGCTTTGTAGAAGGCATATTGTGCCTCCACAAGCTAGCTGAGTTTTTTTGTAAGCATTACTGAGGCCATGGATAAGGGGCATACAGTCAATGTTGTCTACCTGGACATTGCTCAGGACCTTGACACTAACCTCAATGCTCGGATTATTGGCAGGCTCTCCCCACTCAACATCAAACAATTCATAGTTTAGTAGATAGGTAAGTGACAGAACCCATACCATTATGATTGTGGTGTTTGCTCTAGACAGAAAATCATCACCTGTTGTGTCCCAGGAGACTCTGACGTGGGGCCTCTTCTCTTTGGTATATACTTTTCTGGCATGAAAGCTGGTATAAAAGGATTATGTCTAACCAAATTTGCTGATGATTTCAAACTGTGGAAGGTGGTTTCCAAATCATAATCAACTCCCTTTTTTCCATTTTATACATGGTGTTGGGATGTCTTGCCAACTATTGCCATCTCTCTGTATTCAGTGCCACTTTCCTACCTTCTTTGGCACTCATGCCTCACTGCCACAAGTCTTCTCTCTCACAATCCAGCCACCTCTTTGGTAGATACCGTCATTCCCTCTTGCATTCTTCCTGTCTGCCCCAAATCTTCTTCTCCAGATTGTCTTCTGCTTTTCTGCACATGTGCCTAAACCACAATAATATGTTATCTTTGACTTTTTCTGCAATTGGAGCTACTTTGGCTTCTGCTCTTATGTCTTCATTTCTTCATTTGTCCCGCAGTGTGCATCCTATCATCCATCTCAGGCACTTCATCTCCATCACCTCTAGCTTCCTCAGCTGCTCTGCCTTTACTGCCCAGGTTTCTGTACTATACAGTAGTACTGGTTGCACTACTGTTTTGTACACCTTACCTTCAGCTTCTTTAGCATTCTTCTGTCATATACTACCCCTGACAATCTGTGCTATTTGGCTGCAGCCCCTCTGATTCTACCTTTGACCTCCTCATTTAGACTTCCCTTTTGCTCAACCACCTCTCTCAGATACTTGAAGCTTTTAACTAGTTCCACTATCCTTTCTTCTGTCTTAGTTCTCAGCTTCCTTTGGATTCCCCCCATTTGCTCCCACTACAACTGTCGTATCTGTACTCAGTTTCATTCCGTGTACCTTCAGTTTTGCATGTAATTCATCTTTTCTTTGCTAACTTCTAAGTAGGTCAGAGTATGCTTGCAATGCCGCATTATCTGCATACGGCAACTTTGTTGCTCTGTAACCTCAGACCAGTTTGCTAATGTAGTCCATCACCAGTATGAGCAGCAGTGGGCTCAGAGTTGAACCTTGGTATATACCCACTCCCATTGGGAGCCTGAACACCGTTCATACTTGAGTCATTGGGTCCTTGTACATAGATTACACTAATTCTACCAATGTTTTAGGAGTTTCAAACAACAGAACTGCCAAAAATCAGCTTTCTTGGGACCTTGTCATATTCTTTTCCCAAGTCTAGGAATGCCCAGTTGGACTCATTTATCATATCTAACTTCTTTTCAAGTAGCTGTCTCACTGGGAGCATTGGTTCAGTTGTGCTGCATCATGATCTGAACCCGAAGTGATCATCTTGCATCTTACGTTCTACTACTCTATGTATTTTTTATCAATCACCCTACCCAGAACTTTCATGCAATGTGACTAGAGTTTGATACGTCTGTACTACTCATAGTTGTGAATGTTCCCTTTTTTCTATCCATACTGCTATGAGTGCACGCAGGAGCTGTTTCTCCCTTATCTCACCCAACTTCTATATCATACCTGCTGTGACCTCATCTGAGCCTGCTACTTTTCTTGCCTTCATTTTACTTACTGCTGTTCTTACTTATTCTATGGTCGGCTCTTCCACTTCTCTCATTGTAAGCTATGTCTGGGGCATTACAGCTTCTATGGGATTTTCTTCATACAGAAGCTGCTGAAAGTACTCCTTCCATATGCCTTTGGTGTCCTTTGGACTGGTAGGCAGGTTGTTGTTGGTATCCTTTATGAAGGATGTCTATCTTCCTTATCTTTCTGTCTTTGCCCTGAAACCTGATATAGTTTTTTGTGCCATCTACTGAGTCACTTTTCAGAAGCTGGTAGAGGGCCTCTAATGCCTTGTTCTTTGCTACTGCAACTCCTTTCTTAGCCTCTTTGTTAGCCAACCAGTGTTCCTTCCTAGTCTGGCCCATCTTTTCTATCTCCCACTTTTTCCTGCATTCCTTCTTTCTTTTGATGACTTTCTGGACTTCCCCCTTGCAGCACCAGTTTTCCTTATGTATCTTATTTCCATACCTGGCTCGGCTGCATATCTGTTCTTTAGTCCTCATACATGCTGTTTTGAGGCACTGCCATTTTTCTTCAACTCAACCTGTTTCCTCTTCTACTTGAGGTGCTATTGCCCTGAGTAATTCCTTGAACAGTTGTGCTTTCTCTTCAGTCAACTTCCAGGTCTTCAGTCTGGTGTCTGTTAACCTCAGAGCCTTCTCTGACCACTGCTTGCAGCTAATTATGATAACCAGTGGTTTATGCTGTGGGCTGACTGTTTCACTGGGAATGGCTTTGTAATTGCTGATTCTACCTTGGTGCCTTTCCTTACTAGGAGAACGTCTACCTGAGTTGCTAGTTGGCCACCCTAGTATTTGAACTTATGACCATCTCTCTTTCTGAACCATGAGTTGGCTACTATCTAGCCATTTACCAGACAGAAGTCTAGAATGGTCTCTCATTCTGTATTCCTCTTCCCCACCCACGTGTACACAGGCAGTCCTCATATCTTGTTCTGAATCTGCATTCAGGTCACCCATTATCAACAGCAATCCATGTTGGATTGTTTTATCTAGTAGGTCCTGCAGCTGCTGTCTAAATGCACTCTTTTCCTCATTATCACAACCCTGTTGTGGGGCACAGGCAGAGATTATGAATACTGACCTGTCATTAGGCTGGAGTTTGACTGCCATTAGTCTGTCACTAATTCTGAAGACATCCCTCACAGCTATCTGAAGCCTCTCTCTCACCACAATTCCTGCACCATTTCTAGCCTGTCTTCCTCCTGAGTAGTAGACTCTGGATACCAAGGCAAGTGGCTTTGCTGGACTGCCCTTCCACCTTGTTTACTGGATGCATAGGATATCCAGCCTTCTCCTTACCATAATGTCATCTAATTCCAAGCTGCATCCTGTCAGCAAACCTACATTGAGTGTATTTATTCTTAGTTCATGTTTGGCAGGTTGATTGGTTTTACATCCAGCTTTTCCTGAACAGAGCAATCCCAGGTAACCTAAGCTGGGCAACTGGACACCGGCCAGCCAGTAGCTTTTTGACTCAGGGCTGCTGGGCTTTATGGTAGGCACACACTTGCCAGTAGGAGCACATACATCCCTCCAAACATACGTATGGAGTGATGTAGAGTGGAGTAGGCCAGGTTCTCAACCCACTTATCACCAGAAATTACCCATGCCCATTTGGCAATATTAGTCAACATGACCGTATCACCTAGAACTATATTTTTACACCGTCGAATGGCTAGCCCTGCCATGGTGCACAGTCTATGATCTATATTCTCCTATCTTGAGCATAGATACTGCAAACACAGCAGATGCCCGAAGTGGTTGGTCTATGCAACTGTTTCCCCTATAGGACACTATCTAGAGTCTGTGCTGCTGTCCACAGCTCTATTCTGTGGGGAGTTTGAGATGGAAACACTTAGCATGTTTTTCGGAGGAGAGAGGAACCTTACAGAGGCACAGAGAGGACATGCAAACTCCAAACAGGCATTGAGTGTAGATCAGGATCAAACCTTGTACCTTGTGCATGAGAGCTGAAGGCCTTAACCATTATGCCAACTAGTTTTCAAATTACATTCTACATTCTAATTGTGGCTAGACCCAACAAATGCTTGTTGTGTTAAACATGAGATTACCCTCAATACCAAGAAATGCAGCAAAGTTTAATTTGGTAAATCTACCATTATTACCACCTACTAGTTGGATAACATTCCACATATATCTGACACAGTCATCAGGGACTTGGTTGCTTGTGTTAATAATGGACTCTCCTTTGACCACTATATCTGTGTGATGGTTAGAAAATCCTTCTGCCTTGCATAACTTGTTTGTGGCATCTCTTTAAGGTCCAAAGAAGTTTTAGTCCCACTTTAGTTTTCCCTTGTTAGGCCTATCATTGCATAAATGCCCCCTTTGAGATGTACCTTGCTAGGTAACTAAACCAACCTGAGAGACCTCAATGCTTCCTCACCAAAAAGATCTTAGGCCTTGATACCTTTAGCTACTCTGATAGACTAAAAGCCCTATCCATCTAGGCAGTGTCATACAGACTCCTGATTAGGGGTCTTTGCTTAAGCTTTCATGCTACGAATGACCCAACACTCTTTCCTTCACCTAAATAAAACCAGTGATGAAACAATCACCCAGTCTAGAGACCTAGATTTGTACTACTGCATCAAGACCAAATTGCATGATATGTACCTTACCCAGTATATATTCTCCCCTTCTAGAATAGGTTAATTTACTTATCAAGCAATCTACTTAATCACTAGCACTTCCTACTTAACCAACTATACCATTCACAAAACTCTCCTATTCCTGTATTGTATTTACTGTCATCCCTTTGTCTGTTTCTCTCTACTGCACACATCAGACTACTATAACCCATGTAAATATGTATTTACTTTGCCTCACTTAATAACTTCTCTTTACCTTACTAAACCTCTCTTTACAATCCTCTTGTACTCATTAATCTCTACTAATACTACCTTTTTCATTTCTTTCCTACCTCCCTAAAAAAAAATAGGTTAAACTTTTCTATTGATATCTTTAACAGTGTATTTGCCTTCATACATTGTGCAAGTTTCTTATTGTATCTACAAAAGTCTTATATATTTTTTTCTATGTATATTACTTTCATCATTATTATTTGTAGTATTTTACTTTCTGTTTATAATTATGTCATTGTACTGGAGCCTTTCTCCTCGGGTCTCCACTGAAAATGGGCTTTTTAGGCTCAGTTGGACTAACCCGGTTAACAAATGTCAAATAAATAAATACATAAATATTCTCCTTCCATTAATGAATTTCAAGCCAAAACCATACTCCTCAGTCAAACTCTGGCTACAAAAACATGATCTAATAGAGGTAAAAAGATCAAAGTCAGGTCTTCCTACACAGAGCCATTCTCGTCACTCATTCATTTTTCCATTCCCTTGTCTTACAATATTGTCCTTGATATTGTCCCAAATACCAAACTCCTCAGAGTAACTTGGTCAATAAATTAAAGTTAGACCTCTGTATAACCACTTGGCATAATGGTTAAGGACTTTGCCTCCTATCTACAAGTTACATAGCTCAATACTGACCCCCAGCCAATGCCTGTATGGAGTTTGCATGTTGGCTCTGTAAGGTTCTTCCCATCTCCCAAAACCATGTTCAATATTTCCACCCCAAACTCTCCAAAGAATGGAGGTGTGGGCTACAACACAGTCCGTAGATGGTGCCTATAGGGGAAAGAGTTTTATAGACCAACCTATGGTGCACAGTATTCTCAAGGTAGGGGAATATAGATTACTGACTGTGTGCTTTGTCAGGGCTAGCCCCTAGGTGGTATGAAAATTGGCTCTGGGTGATTCACTTGTGTTGACTAATGTCACCAAATGGACATGGGAATTTGCCTGTAATAAGTATGTAGGTGGACCTGGCCAACTCTCACCTATGCCAGAGTCCCATGCTATTGGTGGGAGGGTTTATTTGCCTCTATTGGCAAGTATGTGCCTGCCATAAAGCTTAGGAGCCCTGGATCAACAAGGTACTGGCCGACCGGTGTCCATTTGCCCAGCTTGGATTACCAGGGATAGGTCTGTTGTGTGAAAGCTGGATGTAAAACCAATCAACCTGCCAAACATGAATTGAGAATTGATACACTTAATGTGGGTTCACTTATAGAATGCAGCTTGAAAGTGGATGACATGTCGGTAAGGAGGAGGCTGGATGTCCTATATATCCAGAAGATAAGATGGAGTGCAGTGCAGCAAAGCCAAAAGTCTACTACTGAGGAGGACAGACATGAATTGGTGTGGGAACTGTAGAGAGGGAGAGGCCTCAGAAGACTGTGAGGAATATCATCAGAATTAGTGACAGACTCATGACAATCAGACTCCAATGTAAGTACAGGGCATCATTCATCATTGCAGCCTATGCCCCACAGCAGGGTTTTGATAATTAAAAAAGTGTGCATTGAGACAGCAGTTGCAGGATGCACTAGATAAAGCAGGACAACATGAATTGGTGTTGACAGTGGGTGACCTGAATGCACATATTGTGATATACCGAACGGGATATGAGGACTGCCTGTGTACACTTGGGTGGGGCAACAGGAATAAAGAACGAGAGGCCATCCAAGACTTCTGTCTGGCAAATGGCTCAATGATGGCCAACATATAGTCTAGTAAGACAGACAGGCACAAGATCACATACAAGACTGGCCAACATGCAATCAAGTAGACTTCCTCCTAGTTAGAAAAGGACACTGGGGTAGAATCAGCGATTGCAAAGTCATCCCTAGAGAAACAGTCGATCCACTAGCTGATAAACCACTAGTTGCCACAATCAGCTGCAAGCTGGTCAGAGGAGGAATTGGAGAGAAAGCACAAAGTTCATGGAATTACTCAGGTTTCTAGCACCTCAGGAAGCAGAGGAATATGTGGAGTTGAAGAAAAATGGTGGTGCCTCAAAACTGCCTGTGTGAGGATAGAACAGATATGTGGCTGAGCCAGGTATGGAAATAAGGTACATAAGGAAAGCTGGTGGTGGAATGCAGAATCCAAGAAATCATCAAAAAAAGGAGGAGTGCATGAAAAAGTGGGAGACAGAAAAGACAGATCAGGCTAAGAAGGAATACTGGCTGGCTAACAGAGAGTCTAAGACAGGAGTTGAAATAGCAAAGATTTAGTCATCAGAGGCCCTTTATCAGCTTCTGGAAAGTGACTCAGTAGATGGCACAAATAAGCTCTATTGGGTTGCAAGGCAAAGACAGAAAGGTAAAGAACATAATCAAACAGGCATAGACAGAAAGAACATAATCAAACACTCTTTGTAATGGATGCCAGCAACAACATGTTGACCAGTCCACAGGGCATCAAAGGTAGATGTAAGGAGTACTTACAACAACTTCTGAATGAAGAAACACCCTCAGATGTTTTACTACCCCAGACACAGCCTACACAGAACGAAGAGTAGGAGATCTCCCTAGAAGATGTAAGAACAGCACCATGGAAAATGAAGTGAAGGAAAGCAGCAGGCTCTGATGAGGTCACAGCAGATATGATCAAGATGTTGAGTGAAATGACAGGAGAATGGTTCCTGAGGGTACTAGTAGCAGTATGGAGAGAAAGCTGTATCCCAGATGACTGGAGAATAAGTATACTAAGGCTAGTGGACAAGAACAAAAAGGACATTTACAACTGTGTGCAGTGCAGAGGTATCAAACTCTTGTCACATTGGATGAAAGTTCTGGAGAGGATAATTGATAAATATGGAGAGTATTAGAAAGTAAGGTGGAAGATGATTGATTCAGATTCAGGATGCAGCACAACTGACCTGATGTTTGCAATGAGACAAATAGTTGAGAAGAAGCTAGAGATGAGGAAAGAGTCTAAGTGGATATTCTTAGACTTGGATAAAGCATATGGCAAGGGATCAAGAATGCTGATTTGGGCAGTCATATGCTAGTTTGAAGTACCAGAAACATTGATAGAATTAGTGAAACTATGTACAAGAATGTAATAACACAAGTGAGAACAGTGTTTGGACAGAACGGTTCCCAGTGGGAGTGGATATGCATCAGGGTTCACTTCTGAGCCCACTGCTGTGCATGCTGGTGATGGACTATATTAGCAATTTGGTCAGAGGGGACAGATCAACAAATTTGTTATCTGCAGGTGATGTGGCATTACAGGCAGCCTCTAAGCAAGAAGTTTAGCAAAAAATAGGTGAATGGAATCCAAAACTGAAGGCACATGGGATGAAATGGAGTAGAGATGAGGCAGTTGTAATGGCAGTAAATTGCAGAAAGAATAAGAACTGAGATAGGAAAAAATAGTGGTATAGGTTAACAGCTTCAAGTATCTGCGAGGGGTGGCTGAGGAGAATGGAAATCTGAATGAGTAGGCCAAATCGAGAATCAGAGGGGATCCAGCCAACTGTCACAGAGTGTCATGGGTAGTGTGTGACAGAAGAATGCCAAAGAAGTGGAAAAGTAAGTGGTATAAAACAGTAATGTGACCAGTACTATATTATGTAGAGAAACCTGGTCTGTAAAGCCAGAGCAGTTGAAGAAGCTAGAGGTGATGGAGATGAAGTTCCTAAGATGAAGCTCCTAAGATGGGAGGTAGGATGTACACTGTAAGACAGATTAAGAAATGAGGACATCATTCTAAGCCAACATGGGAATGGAGAAAGGAAATTTTGACAATAGGGATAACTGCAATTAGGGATATAGACAATAGGCTAAAGGGGGCTGGAATTTATTGGAGAAAACTGGCAATTGAACCAAGGTACTTGGAGCAAATAACTAGAGAGGGAATCAGAAGACACCAAGAGCTTCTTTGGACTGCAGGTGAGAGATTGCCTTCCCTATTAAGGATTGATATCAGAGTATAGACAAAGAGGAAGAAGTAGGGGGTCCTAAACAAAAGACCAGCACTGTTAGAGTTTTTCATAGAATCTAGAACAGAAGTTGCCATTAAGAAGGAATAATTAGTAGAGTATATCAAATATTCTTGATAACTATAAGAATCAATCAGAGGAGGTTAGAAAGGATTGGGAAGAGAGATTGGATAAACAATTCACAAAGAAACATTGGGGAGGATATATGTATGTCTCCCAAATATGCAACAAAGTCTAGATCTTTGCTTGGAAGTGTTTACATAGGTATTTTTATACCCCAATAGACTCCAAAGAATTTTTCCTCCGGTGGACAGCAAATGTTGGATGTGTGATGGGGAAGAAAGAGATAACTGAGAACATATTTTCTGGGAGTGTAATGAGTTGGCAGACTTTAAAAGATTCCCAACAGACTGCTCTGTTGGAGGTGCAGGGTGAGCAAATTATAACTAGGGAAATTATTTTTCTAAGTTGTGATACAGAATCAGAATTGCCTAGACATAGTAAGGCCTTGCTGAGTCTAATTATGGTGGCTGCCAAAAAAGCAGTTACTAGAAAATGGAAATCAGAGTCTAAACCAGCTGTACTAGAAGCAGTGAATATAGTAACAGAGATAAAACAACTGGAGTCGGGATCTTTAGAAAAGGGTAGGGGCAAATTATATAGGAAAAAACTGAGAAGTGTAGGATTAATGCATGCAGAGGAAGATTTAGGTTTAAAAGAAGGCAGGAATTGATTGAGCTATACAATGGTTGACTGACAATGACTGGATATATAATAAGTGATGTATAATGTTTGCAGCTTCAGTTGTGCTAGCATGATTTGTAAAATATAATGTTTGCAATTGGATTTTCTCCAATAAATTCCAGCCTCATCTTGCCTATTTTCTGTATCCTTAATCGCAGTCATCACTATCTGTAGAATCTCCTTTCTCCATGCCCATGTTGGCTTTGTAAATGTTCTCATTTCTTAATCTGTCTTACAGTGTGCATTCTACCGTCCATCTCAGGAACTTCATCTCCATCACCTCTAGCTTGCTCAACTGCTATGCCTTTACAGACCAGGTTTCTCTACATAAAGTAGTACTGGTCGTTCCATTGTTTTGTGCAACTTACTATTGTCTGTATCCCTAACTGCAGTCATCTCTAGCTGCAGAATCTCCTTTCTTCATTCCTGTGTTGGCTTACTTCTTAGAATACTTTCTGCTACTTTATGAATATAATATTCTGTATGATTATTGTTATTCTTAAACATCTGCATCCAAAATTCAAGTCTTTCCTTGTTTCTTGAGCTTCCCCCATTTCATCATCATCTCTTTCCACTTTGACATAGTTTTTTTCTTTAAACTACTAAATGGTTGTCCTAAAACCGGTAGCATAGCTTAATAAACCATGAATAAAGCAAGATTTGTGTTTATTCTATGTCTTTTCCATTTTTCAACATAAGGAGGTAATTGACTAAGAGGCCTGGATATATCTCAACGAGATATAAGGTGATTACCCAGCAATGGTAAAGGACATTTTGTTTTTCAGTGGGAGCATCATGAACCACCATAATCACTAACTAGTGCACATATTGCAAAAGCTGTCTTTATGATCATCAAGTGTTAATAAGCCACCAGAACGAGTGGCAGGTAGCAACAAGGGGAGAGCACAGGGTATTGAACTCTGAACTGAAATCCCCCCCCCCAAAAAAAAATCTTTATTAAATTTACACATATGACAAAGGCAGTCTTACATTTATATAAATGAAAAACATACAAAACGATATCACTTTAGTTGCAAACAGTTTACATCACAGACACCATTGAAACAACTGTAGTTGTAAAGATTATACATCACTTATAAACCATCCATTGTCAGTTAAGCATTATATGGCTCATTCAAGTCTTGCCTCTTAAACCTCGTTCCTGCTCTGCATATGTTGTTCCTACAATTCCCATTTTTTTCCTATGTAGTTTGCTCCTTCCCTTTTCTAAAAATCCCACTTTCAATTGTTTTATCTCTGTTACTATATTCACTATATGCTTTAGATTCTATGTGGGCAAATCTAACAGGTCCTTGAGGGAGAGGATTCGTGATCATATGTATTGCTTTACCAGAGGTGACAATTGTAGTGCAATATCTAAGCATATGCTCTCTTATGAGCATCATACTTTTTTATTTCAAGTAATACATGTTCAGCCCAGTTGTCTAAGAGGTGGCGATATTGTTAATCGCACTGAAGCAGCAGAAACCCGGTGGATTTTGCGGTTAGCGTCTCATTGGGGTAGGGGACTTAATGAATCTGTCCCCCTTAAGCCATCCCTTAAAGGCAGATCTATCAGATGAATTTAGATTTAATGTTTTATATTTGACTGTCATTGTATTTCAATGTAGCTATGCTTTTTATATTTAGCACTTCATAGTAGTTGTAGTCTTTTTGTATTTTGTAGTTCTGGGTTAAGGAAGTGATGTTTTTGTTTAGGAAGTGATGTTTTTTGTTCAGGAAGTGATGTTTTTTGAATTTCACTATATGTAAGCATCATTATTAATGTTTTTTATTCACGTCTGAAGAAGCGGCAGGACCGCGAAAGCGCTCACGTTATTAAACTTCTACCTTTTTGGAATATACGTTGATTTGTTCTTTGAAGCCACGCATCTACTTTGGTTTATACATTTCTTGGCTGTTATATAACTTTTGGCAGTTCCTTCCTTACTGGGATTGTGTGTTTCATTTTTATCCTGGGACTTGGTTGAAGTTTTTTCATATATATATATATATATATATATATATATATATATATATATATAGCTAATACCTATATGATAGTAACACAATATGAAAAAGAAATAATGTCTATTATATTTTCTTTTATATGGGGATCCAGACTGAATCCTGTCAGAAGGGGAATTTTGTATGTGAAGGAAGCTCAAGGAGGATTAGGGCTAATAGATCCAATCATTCATGCAGCTTCATTGAATTTATACAGGACTTTATAAAACAGAGAATAAAAATTTGACAGAATATATTTTGTATAGTAAATGTAAATGTTTTGGGGAAAAATGGAGACAGGAAAAAGATTAAAAACTTTTATGAATGAAGATAGAATATCAAAAAAATTTGCAATGGAAATTTAAAGTGAATATGACTGAAAAAAAAACAGGAATGAATGGTACTGAATATTATGAAAGAATATTATGTTATTGATCTGCACGCCCATTTACTCATGTCTTTCAGAATGCCACTTGACTGCATGTCCTCCCCGTGGTCGAGTGGCATTCCGAAAGACATGCGTGAATGGGCATGCCTTCATTGAAGGTTGGGCGTTGAGCTGGCAACTCAGCACCGTAAAAATTTACTGCCAGTCATTAGCAGACCGGAGATCCGCTGTGGCGACCCCTAACCGGGAAAAGACGAAAGACAAACAACAACATTATGTTATTGATCTTTGGGAACATCTAGAAATGGAAAAAAAGAAGGCAATAAAAATGAGATATAAATGATATAAGAATATATGTGAATGTAAGATTTTTTTATGGCGATTGTCAATAGATAATTGTGAAGAATTTGAAACAACACAACATATGTTTTTGATATGTTTGAGGGTGAATAAATTATGGAAGAGATATGTAAAAATAAAATGTTGAAAGGCTTTGAAAAAGTTGAACAACTAAACATGGACATGATTAAATATGGCTATTATGGTGCTAAAAAGCAAGAAGACACAAAGAAAATTGACAGAATAATATTTTGTTTTATGAACATTATGGACTGAGAGACTAAATGAAATTAAGTTTAATGGAAAATGGATATTAGCAGAAATTCTAAAGAAAATATGTTTTGGCTATGGAAAAGGGTGGGGGAAGTGTTTATTAACATTTAAGTTGAACTGTATAAAGTGTAAACTGTAAATAATGCAAACAAGTACACAATACGTATTGTATATAAGTGATGTCAATCAATACAAAAACCCTATTCTTTTCGGTAGGTGCCATCCATCTGAACTACTACCAACTCAAGCAGCTGGGACCTCAGTTTAACATTTCATCTGAGTGATAATACACTCAGCAGTGCAGTGCCCCCTAATACTGTACTGCATTATCAGCAATTAATCTACGTGGTGAGGGAATAAAACCCACACCCTTCTACACCAAAGGCAAGTGTGCTACCTGTTGCACCACTGACACTGGAAAGTTTGAATGCAAAACAGCAATGGAGTGTAACTGAACAATTTATAGCATGCAATACCTACCCCTCCACCACTGGTGCCTATCACAATATAATTTAATGCAGCAAGAAAAGGGAAAAATTGGGTTATCAGTGAAATAAAATGAAGTGTTCTTGGTGTGCCAGGGCAGTCTACATCTTTTGTTTCAGAAATGTCCACAGTGACACTTCTGGACCTTAATAAGATTTAGATGGATAAAGAAAGCTTGGATGATTCTGCCTCTTTGTGAAAGCTTCAAAGGTAGAAAAGATTGCATGACTGAGGAAAGCAGTTAACAATTGTTGATGTTTGCAGACCAAAATATTCCTGCAATATAATACAGTCAGTTGGAAAAAACGAGAAACTTTACTTCACTATAAATTAAAATTACAACAGTGTGGTAGCAGTAGGAAACAAAGCAGCTGTAAAAGTAGCAGTACAGATAATTACAAGTTTGTATGTTTATAGAAAGCAGTACTGCATGGTAAAGAGATTAGGATATTTATAACTGAAATCTGTACAAAACAAAAGGATACAGTGCCATATAATATATTACTGACAAAGTGTAATGGAACATGGTTGCTTACAGAATGTCAGAAAATCATATGGTATATGGGAAACAAGGGATAATGGGACAGTTGTACAGATGCTGGCTGCAGCCCCTAAGTGCATTGATGGTCTTTTATTGACAGTTTTTTTATTTTTATACAAGTTTTAGGTATACTCTATGTTGTGCTTGTCTTTCGGCTTTTTCCCGGTAAGGGGTCGCCATGGTGAAACTCTGGTTCGCTAATGATTGGAAGTAGATTTTTATGAAATGCCGAGGTGCCAGCTGGACACCCAACCTTCAATGAAGGCACGCCCATTTATGCACACATGTCTTTCGAATGCTACCGAACCGTGGGGAGGACATGCAGACTCCACATAGAAGGCACTCTGTAAGCCACGCCGAGAATCGAACAGGAGAACCTCTTGCTGTGAGGTAACAACGCTACCGCTGTACCACCGCGGATAATCTATAATGTACTTAATAGGTTCATAGGTGTGAACTAGGCTAACAATTACTGTGCCCTTTTTAAGCCTAGCCATGCATCCCAAATCTCTGACAAGTATAATGGTAGAACTGCTGTTTCAATGATATACATTTGATTCAGTATCTCAGAAAACTGGAAAATGACATGCCTGCTTTTGATATTCCATTTATAATGTTTATATGAAGCAGCATTTTCACACGGTGCAATATTCTCATATAACTGGGTCCATATTACTTCACTGAAGAATCGGATCATAGAAAGGCATTTCAGACAGCATTTTATGGAATATGCTATTTGTAGAACCATTCTGACTGAGATCACATTATGGTGGGGATTTGGAAATCTGCTATTTCTCCACTGTAGTGCGATCTTGGAATTGGTATATGTAATTAGAGGGGAGTGTGGGCGGTGCAGCCCTTCACAAGAGGGATGTTCGATGAAGTAATATAGATCCCATATAACTATGTGCTGCAATGCTGATTTTCATAGTCTTTGAAACAATAATGTTAATTTGAGAAGCAGTGTCAGAGTGTGAAAAAGACAAACGTATGAGTTTCTTTTTCTTCTTCTTCTGTTTCTTGTGCTGATGTGCTGACAGCAGTCCATGGTCAATGTTTGAGTCATTTTATTCTGCTTTATCTGCTCCTTGACTATGCAGAAAAGTAGTGACATTACTGCATCATGAATATATCTACATGGCTTACTTGCAGGTAGTTGACTGAGGTTTAAATTGACCTCTCTTTTGTAAACACTGTTTGGTTAACAGTTATGCAAGACTGCACAATCCCCAGGATTGGGGAATATAATTTTTTTCACAGGGATTGTGCAATCTTGCAGCTAGAATAAATAATGGGGGGCCCCCTGCAAAAAAACTCTGTTTTAGGAGGGTGGCCTAGTGGTTAAGGTGTTTGCCTTACAAACACAAGGTGCAGGGTTTGAGTCTCACAAAAGATAATTGGCTAGGCTTAAAATGGCTCACAAGGGCAGTTAGCTTAGTACTACTCTATGAGCTATGAAGACTTGTATATTCTGAGGAATAGCCCTGAGGCATGTGCAGAAAAGTGTCAATGTTAGTGACATTGATGTTTCATCAATTTGGCAATTTATACTATACCCTTATACCCATCTACATTTAATGTAAGATGTCTATTGTCAGTCCCTGGCATGCTTCAGTTACATTTGACAGTATCCAGTTTTTGTGAGGGAGATACCATTGGGCTTCGATGTTTTATCTTGCTTCCTCACTTAAATACCATCCCTGGTATGAGTGTTTGCTTTCTGGGGTAGAGCACTGATCTCCGTGGACCTTTTTCAGGCTCAGCCTAGGAGTGGTGTCTAGTTAAGTGACTTGCTCAGACACACAGTTAGGCAATGGAAGCTGAGGGAATCAAACCTTGCACCATTGGAAACAACTCATTAGCAGCTCCTTAATCCTCTAAGCCAGCTGCCAGACAACATAAATTTCCATTGCAAACAATTTGTACACATAACAGGTGACCCCCTCACCTTCACCATCCAAGACCTGTCTCTCCATTTCAGTCAGTGGCAGTGCCAGCAAAACAGCAAGAAAAATCTAGGTTTGTATACAAGTGGGAAACTCTTTCAGACTGCAAAAGAGGATTTTACTGAGGTACTTGGGGGGGGGGGGGCTGAACATAAGGCTAAAACATGGATTCAGAATCATTAAATAAAAAGAAGATCAGTTGAAATGCTACTTAAGTAAAAAAAAAAAAAAAAAATATATATATATATATATATATATATATAGATATATATATATGGTTCCCCTTTATAATCTCGAAATACTGAAATCTCAAATTTCAGTATCTTGAAACTATAAAGGTGAACGACTCACAATCCTGAAACCAAAAACCACAAAACACACAATCAAGAACATACATACACCGTACACCACAGAACACACACACCATTCTACCCACACCACACAAACTATACAACCCTACACTACATGTAAGCAGGGGGCTGTGCCCCCCCCCATACCCCCCTACTTATATAGACCAACTCCGAGATTGCACAAACAGAAAAAAACAAACTCACACCCAGTCATTCCACAGTCCCTTGTGCATACACACACACACACACACACACACACACACACACACACATCACACATCACACATCACACATCACACATACACAAACACCAACACATCCAACACTCACACTAATACTTCCACCTCCCTATCCTAATCCACATGTACAACTTACAAAAACATTCACATACACTCACTCACCTTAAATTCCGGACACCATCCCAGCCAAACACTTCACATAATGTAGTGTAAATGCATAAGCGTGGATTCGAGATATTCTAATTCGCGCTTATGCGCTTTCACTATTTTGAAGTTTCACCTTTATGGTCTCAGGATACTGAAATTCAAGATTTCAGTATTTCGAGATTATAAAGGGGAAACATATATATATGGATCTACTTCACTACACCGACACGCCACAAAGCCGACACCCAAAAGACCGACACCAAAAGACCGACAACACACAATACCGACAACGCACAAAACCTAACACCATAACACCTACACCCAAAACACCGACACACAAAACGTAAACTACACATTACACACAACTATACATGCACTAACCTTAACCCAAACCCTAACCCTAAGGTCCGACACAACCGCACACTTACCCTACCTGCACCCTAACCCTAACTCACTTAACCCACCCCTAAACCTACAGTCCGTCACTATCGCACACATACCCTACCTGCACCCTAACCCTAACTCACTTAACCCACCCTTAAACATATAGTCTGTCACTATCACACACTTACCCTACCCGCACCCTAACCCTAACTCACTTAACCCGCCCCTAAAACTACAGTCCCTCACTATCGCACACTTACCTGTCCGCTCCCTAACACTAAATCCCTCACTCTATCGCACACTTACAGAGTCGCGCTCACACCTTGCCCATGTCGGTGTTTCGTCCATCGGGATCTCACCTTGTTGGTCATCTGAGTCGTTGGTCTTCTCGTCTCCTTCTGTAGAGTGTCGGTCTTCTAGCATGTCGGTGTACTGAAGGGGACCCATGTATATATATATATATATATATATATATATATATATATATATATATATATATATATGTGTATATAGGTTAACTATGTTATGGTCGAATCGGACCCCATCGAATGATGGGATCGTCGACCCACATACGTGAAAATGACAATGTCAAATTCCAATATTCTTGAAATACGACTCATCTTCGACCTCGAAACGGGCTTTAACATGTGTCGAGATAGGGGCGAGTTTCGTACTACGACAATGTCGGGTTCGACATTGTCACCATTCTGCCTCAGGGCTTTGACTGAAGTGGGTTTGACCGAACCCACTTCAATCTTACCATAGTAAACCTATTTATATATATATATATATATATATATATATAATGTGTATATATATATATATATATATATATATATATATATATATATATATATATATATGTATATATATGTGTGTGTGTGTGTATATATACATATATATATATATATATATATATATATATATATATATATATATATATATATATATATATATATATACACACACACACACACACACACACACACACACACACCACATTTTTGAATGGCAAATGACTGAACAAAAAGGTTTGAACATCAGCTGATCGAAAATGAAACAAGAGAAGAAAAGAAAACCAAGTGAAAACATGTTTTTTGCTGGGGGGAAATCCCCCTGCTAATTGTATATATGAGCTCTGAGATCGCAATGCAGTGGGCAAAGGATAAAGTCCTCAATCACTACTGTACCTCAGTCTTGCAGTTAAGTAGTGCTAGCATCCTACAGTCAAATGCCTCTTTGACCAATTGTGCTGGCGTTCCGAACATTCGGTATAAGAACGTTCAAGCAACTGTCTGCTTATGCATATATATATATATATATATATATATATATATATATATATATATATATACACACACACACACACACACACACACACTCACACATACATATAGACACACATTATATATAGCGAGAGAGCAATGCATGTTCTACTTCTGCATATATACTTAGCAAAATACTTTAGATTCGCTTTTAGTAACTAAAATATTACAGAGTTTGAACTTGGAATTCCAATTGCATAAAATAAATAAGTAAATTGGTATTTGAGGGGCAGGTCTATTTGTATGATTACATTTTATAGCTAACCACAGACTGACAAATGTTTACATCAATGAAATCAGTCTTAATGGAGCTATTCAACTGTCTTAAACAAAACATGTGAGCACTAACATAATTAAAAATAATATCTAAATGGAAAACCATTTTCTTTTTAAAAATAATGAAATTCATCTGTCTAAAGTAGACCCTATTAAGCCCAAACATATGGCTTGAGACCCAAGAGTGAGTGCAGTTGATAAAAATGTACAGATTACAGCATGATGGCTATTAATAAAGTAGTAAAAAAGGAGCAGTTTCAAAAAACAAGAGTAATGTAAAGAGCACCGTTTTTATCCCACAGCAAGAGTGAATAATAATAATAATTATTCTTGCTTCACCTTAGTAATGTGTGCTCACCCTAACCCTGCCCTTTCCCCTAACCCTAACCATGCAGCTTACCTTTAAAAAGCCCTTTCCATAACATTACCACTACAGACAACTTTCAGATGAATGTTTGCTGGGTTATGCGTAGTGTATTGTAAAAGAAAAAATTGTATCCTTTTTTGATGTACTTGGTGTCAATTTTAATGTTATTAATGTAATGAATTACTGGCGTATTGCGGTCAGTGTTTTTTGTGTCAATATAATGAGGAGTTGGTATAATGGATAAAGTGTTTACCTTACAGTCACAAGGTACATGGTTTGATTCTCACCTTTATGAGAGAAATTGGCGAGGTTTAAAATGGCCTACAAGGGCAGCTAACGTAGTACTCACCTATGAACATTAATCATATACAGTATACCTATATCTGTCTATATCTATATCTATACCATGCAAATGGCTATATAGAACCTGCTGTATGTACAAGAACTAAGCTGAGAAAAAACTCTGAAAACAAGCCACACAGGATATATAACAGAAGGAAATAAATGTGGCTAAAATCAGGAAGAACAACTCCCATAATGGTAAAAGCTCCCTAATTAAAGTAAACTGGAAACTTAGAAGACTAATTAAGTGCAACAAGGCAAATTACACAAGGCCTTCTATGGCAATGTTCATAACCTCAAAGGCAGCATACAGCAGTGTGCCAAACTGGTGGTCAATGCTGCCACCTTCATTGAGCAGGGTGACATAATGAATTTGCTGGCTGACAAATTCAGCTCAAATTGGTCCCCCCACCTCCCCATGAAACACCTACTAGCATACCCCCACAACTGTTAACAGGGAGCAGGCCCTGGTGGTGTTCTTAAGGCCAAAAACACAGCCTCATTGGGCCCTGACAATATCCCAGGATGCCTCCTAAATAGCTTGGACTATGGCCTATCAGGACCATTTGAGTCACTTTTCAACTATAGCCTCAGAACAAGCTTTATACTACATAAATGGAGGACTGCAACTGTTATCCCACTTCATAAGTGTGGACTGTCAACCATCCCCAGAAACTACAGACCCATTAGTCTGACTAGTCTAACATGCAAAGCCATGGAACAAATTATCATGCAAATGACCAACAAAGACATAGGCAACCTTCAGACACAGGACTCAGTCCAGGGAAGGTCATAACTACCAAAGAGGTGGACTACTTTGAGAATGTCACCAATGGTTGAGGGGAAAATGGTGCATGCTGCCTACCAACCTAAGGCATTTGATACGGTACCCCACTCGGGTATAGTTGACAAACTCAATGAAATGGACATAAATCCCTACATTACTTGCTGGATTGCCAGCTGGCTCACAGACTGGACCCAGGAATTCAGAATTGGTGAGACCACCTCCACCTAGAGAGACCTATCACCAGCAGAATGCACCAGGACTGTGTGCTGGGACTGCTCCTGTTTGGCATCTATTTCTCGGAGGTAAACGCTAATGTCAAGGTCCTTTGGCTGACCAAGTTCACAGATGATTGTAAATTGGGAGCTATCATAGATTCCTCTCACAACACAAACATCATACAAGAGGGTCTACCACAGAGAAATGACTGATACCAAGTCATGGATTAAAACTCAATGCAAGAAATGCATTATAGTGTCTTTTAGGAAAATGGCAACCCAAGCAAATTACTCCATCAATAAGACATGACTAAGAGATGACCTGGTAGTTAGGGATCTGAGAACATATGTAGACAGTAATCTGGCCTTTGACCAACATATGGCCATGGTAGTAAGAAAATCATTCTGTCTCCCAACTTATAAGTAAGTGCATGGCATCCAGGTCCAAGGAAGTCGTAGTGCCACTTTATTCAGCCCTTATCAGACCCATTGATTGTACCTCCTTTGGCATGCACCTGACCAGACATATGCAACAGGTTGAATGCCCACAAAAGTTCCTTACCAGGAGAATCCAGTGTATATACACATTGCTCTATATGGATTGCCTTGAAGCTCTGTCTCTACACTCTATACTTTCTATACACATCAGCAAAAAGAACAGCATCAGAACCACTAGATCCAAGGATTTAAATTTTTCTTGCTACATAAATGGGACATGTTGACAAGACAGATATGTGTCTCAGAGGATCCCAATGTTCTGGAATAGGTTCCCCATCTATGTGAAGTGGAGTCCATTCCCTAACCCTATTTAACATAACCTTGACCAATAGACAGGAAATTGGAAATTTCACCTTGGGTCTGGCTCCATGTCTCAAATAGACAGAAGCAGGGATCAGCTATGTAGAGACTAACATATCCTCCCACACACAAACCTTTACAGAATTCCTAACGAACATACTCCCTCCTAATAAACACCCATGATACATTTGGACACAGTGAGGTGGGTAGCATCGTTAGGCTTATAAAGTTCTTGGTGGTCATTAGTCTAGTATATAACTATGAACCGATGAATCTATATAGATAGACAGCTGCATACAGATCTACCTTTAGTAAGATAATCAGGGTACACAATGTGTCTTTAACATGAACTGATTACTTTTTGTGCTGATTAGTCTACAAACAATAATCATCATATTGGCAACTAAAACTAAGACATAATTAATCAAAATCACAGCCACCAACCCCAGCTAAAAGAGCTGTAAACAATCATCACAGTCGACTAACAGCTATATATATATATATATATATATATATATATATATATATATATATATATATATATAAATCCTCCACACATATATATAAAACCTCCACACATACATAATAAACTACAGCACAACCATCCAGTTCTACATAAAATATTAATTATTTTGCCCTTGCAACTAGCCATATAAATCTGGAATATGAAGTCTAACAAACACACTTTTTCATGAATATCTAGTAATTAACCTTGGAAACTTTGAAGAAGGAAAAGTTTATATCTGTGTACACATATAAATTGTACTTGAATTGTTTGTTTTACTACATTGTAATGAACTCATGCTAAAATATGGATTGGATTCATATTTAAATTATTGTTCTTCTCAGGAATAATTAAAACAATCAGTCAGAAAGACTATTCATTTTAATTGTGTCAACTTCAATTTGCAATGTAAGGTCTTCTCCTTTGTAAACTGTTTATTATTATTATTACTGTACTGTCTTACTATGCCATGTTTGGCCCAGATCATGGCTAAAAAGGGTCCAAAGAGCAGTCTACCTTCCTCCTTAACAACTATAAACTAAACTAAACTAAACTAAACTAAAATATATCAAATACACATAAATGAATATGGTATTTAATTCAGCTTTGCATATTAATCTCTAGCATCTAATAAAAGTCCCTTGTAGTTTGCACATACACACACACACACACACACACACACACACACACACATATATATATATATATATATATATATATATATATATATATATATATATATTGAACTAATTGAACATTTAATAATAACATGATACAACAAACTAGGCTTGATCTCAAGAAGCATAATCTTCAAAACTACCTTGCAAGGTTATCTCTTTATTTTCACCATCCCAATTCTACAAGTTCACATTTCAGTGCAAAACAAAGAACCCCACTCCCCTTCTCACAAACGAGTATGTGTTACAGCTTTTCCTTATAATAGCATTAAGTACCTAAGCGATGTGAAATTTTTCTTTATGCTCAAAATTTCAATAACACCCTGCAAGGCATTATTACTTTGTCGATCAGTATAAAAACATTATATACCAAGATTTCCCTGAGCTGTAAAGAATCCTTAAACATTAATTATGAAGCTGTTAACAATTATAGAAACTGGGAACAAAAAGTCGAACAAGCGTGCACTTGAATGACCACATAAAATTTAAAAGTTGTAAACCTTTTAAACATCCTTCTAATTTGCAAATGTTCTAGGTATATATTGGACTAATTGGTTGCATGAAAATAACATGGACTAACTAATCAAACATAGGCTTGAGCACGTCTTGTAGAGTCAAGACCATTTTGCAAGGTTATCCTTTGTCTCAAGCATTTTGAATGATCACGTTCACATTCTAGTGCAAAACAAACAGGGATCCCCTTTTTCCACACTTGCACATTAGTACATATTATAAACTGTCCAATTAATAATAATAACAATGATAAAGCACCTAGTCAATATAAAGTTATTCTCAATGCCTACAATTTTCGGTATTATCTTGAAGGTGTTCCTACTTTGCTCAAGCCCTCTGAAATGTCCATGTTCATAAATTCAGTGTAAAGAGATAGAGAGTGAGAAATATCCATCCCCCATTCATATGTCTGCCAACAAACAATTTATATTACTTTGCTTAATGTCCTTCAAAAAATAGACTCTCAGACATTTCCAAAAATCTTGAAATAACTTAATTGTCACATCTTAGTCAAAACACTCAATGCTGATTTGTTGTGAGGGAGAGAAAGTCTTTCATACCATCTATCATTAACCGCTGAACACACAAAAACGCAGAGCTTACCGTCCTCATCATTTGGCCCTCATTTCACATTTGATGTTGGTTAGCCCTCATATCCCAGCTAAATTTGTTTTGGCCTCATTCCAGTCAGAAAAAGCACCTTCAATACCACATGAAATGACAGTTTATTTATTCCTTTTTTGTGCCTGTGACACTCTTCTGCAAACTGAGAATTCTGCAACAGTGCAGATTTCGAGAAATCATGATCCATGTGGAGTGGATGCCCTTCTGTTGTACACTTTTTTTGCATGTTGCCAAATCAGCCATACTACCTTCTGCTTGTCATACCATAAAACAAGCTGTACAGATGTCACCCTGATTTTCCAACAGATCTCTCTGATAATGTCAATAGCAACTGATATGCTGTTTCAGTTCCTAACGATTTCTTTGTAAATCCAGTTCAAAGCAACATTTGTTTGCGAAGTCCACTCTGTCAGAACTTTGCCTTCCAGTGATCCACTCACTCACATATTCCCCTCTTCTTATCTTATCCTCCAATGAAAGCAGTTATTACTCAATATAAACAATTTGGCTATAACTCTCAAATGTTTAATGCTTTTTTCACAATGCCTCTGTTTTAGTAGCAAGATAATATCATATTGATTTTTCAGGTATTTGCAGCTATCATTTTTAGAATCACGCAGCTGCTTGCATATCTCATCAGCATGGTATACAATTGCCTTAAATCATGCATAAGCGCATTTAGAGCAGTCCTCACATCTTTTTGACCAAAACCTCTTAATTTCCTTCTTTTCTGCTTCATCTCACTTAGGCAAGACTGCATTAATGTTGGCAACTGCACTGTACATTTCTTCCTCAAGGACCATCTTCTCTTCTATTTTTATAATTTTTCTACCCAAAACAGGTACATAAAATTAAACACCATAAGTACCATTAACCTCATGTAATTTACCTAAATGTATCAGAGCAGTTGTACCGACTTCCTGATGCACTGCATGGTCTCTCCAAAATATTTCTGTCCATTTTAACATGAATTCATTATTCATAAATGCTGCTGCACAAGTCAGTGGATAATCTTTTCCATCATTCACCTGGAAATTCTCATGCATGTATATATACTTGGCATAGCATCCTCTATTTCATTTGCTATGACACAAAAGTCTTTTGTACATTCTCAATACCTTTATCTTGCTTTCATCACGAGGTTGCTCTTTTTGGAAGTGCTTTAATTTGAACAATATCTGGGCAACCTGTAAAAATCATTTCTAACTCACCAGCATTACTTGTTGTATACATTGCAGCTGGCCGACCTTCCATCATAAAACCTAATGCTTGTGAGAGTACTGGGCTAATTCTTCTGAATCAAACTGTCAAATCTGCTTTAGTAGGAATGTCCTGAAAGTATTCTTTAATAAAAAAAAGTGCAGATTTTTGGGTTTTTCCTGTAGTACTATCTGAAATTTCAGGTAACAGAAATGTATAGAGAATCCATTAGTACTGTGATGACTGTTGTAAATTCTGTACACTGTTTGATAGTCATATGCTGTTAATATTGCAAGCCATCTCTGAATTCTTGCGCTGCAATGACAGGCAAACAGTTGTGCTCACCAAATAATACTAATACATGTTTATATTCAGTAATCAAGATTAGTTAGATAACAATATATAATCATACACGGTAAATAAATATATGGGTCTACGTCAAATATTCGAACTTCCAAAATGTCGAATACCATATGGTCGAGACCATATGTTCGATATTTAGAAGTACGAATATCTAATAAAAAAAAAAAAAGAAAGAAAAACATACACTGACAGTGCGAGCAGGGGGGATGCGCCCCCTGCACCCCCCACATGGGGGGGCTGCACCCCCACACCCCCCCTACTTAAATATACCAACTCCGAGATCGCCCTTCAGTCCAGAAAAGGGAAATTCTCCCATTCTGCCCTGTACGGCACCATTAAAAGTCAACCTTCAAACACTTGAAATGTCGAACATATGGTCTCGACCATATAACGATCGACATTTTAAGCGTTCGAATAATTGACATAGACTCTAAATATATAATACACTTTATTGTTATAAATAATCTACAAAGCATTGCAGCTGAAATCTAACTTGCAGAGCACTGCAGATTTCATAAATAACTCCATTGGCTGGCTCTATGTTTGGAATTTTCAAAAGCCAATTAACTGCATAATCAAGTCCGAGTAATACTTATCTATGCAATACATAATCAAGTCTGGACTGGGCTGTAATACTTCGAGGATATGTGCTTTCAGTCTTGGAGAAAATCCAGTCCTATGTTATGGATGATAAAACCATAGGCAATTGCTAGAAAACAAAGCATATTACGTTCCTAAACTTTATATACTGAACCAGCTAGGCCTTCATTGAACACTTACTGCTCATAATACTTGATGTTGATAATAAAAATATTAGCTGACATCCATTATGTTTTTATTTATTTTTTATGTATTTAGTTATTTTGTTCAATGAAATTGTTATTTTTTATTGCTAAAGTCTCCAATGCTCTACTTTGGAGGACTTTTTTGCTGAGAAATAGCCGAATGAACAGTTTCCAACTGGAAGGTCATTAAAGGGAACATAGATCTTGTTTAAGTCATTGGTGACAGTCCTATGTTTGTTAATATTAAATATTGGAACCCAAAACAGATATGTAAAATATAAGATAAAGTGAATGTTATTCTCAGGCATGTTGCTAACAAACCCAATGGTACATATCCATATGGCTTCTGGAAGATTTGTAGAAATATTGATACCTTCTATGTGCACAAACTGTCAGGCAGCTCAAGCTGAGCTGACTAAAAGACAAGTCCTCTGAAGGTGGAAGTCAAAGTCCTATGTTGCAAGATAAAATTGATACAGGAGCAGTATACCCCCTAATGCAATGAAAACAAAGATAATTCTCTCCCAGACACTTTTGTAAATCAACAACAGCCAATCCTCAACCCTGGTGATCTGATTTTTTTGCTGCAATAAATGTTAAATGTATAACAAATAAAACTGCTGAACTACATGCCTGGATTTCCCAACTTAAGCCTGATGTTCTCTCTGTAACTGAAACTTAGCTTAAATCCAGCATAAACAGCTACAAAGTTATACCTTCTGGCTATAATATCATCCTTAATGATCCTATAAAGAGGAAAGGTGATGGTATTGCTTTAATATTTTCCAATATCTACCACATTTCCCCTTATAGCAAACCTACACCAAAATTCAGTTCTGCAGAGCTTCTTATTGCATTCCTCAAAAATAAACCATTATAAACAAATATGTTTTACTGTCCTTTATATCCTCCCGTCGACAGTACAGCTATACTGGTAGATATCCTCCACTGGATATCCATAACATTTACACAAGAAAAAAATATTACTAGATGTGAATATCAGTAAGTTGGACATAAACTCTAATTCCCCAACATTTAGCATGAGCATATATGGTTTCACACAACTAATTAATAGCCTCCACACATTATAGCAAGATATCAGATTCTCTATTAGACTGGATCTTAGTATCAGACCCTAGTAAATACTCCACCACAGGTACAATGTCAGACTCTCTCAGTGATCATCCCCCAATCTATATAACTAGACATCTCACACATCCAGTTAAACAGCATATTTATAAAACAACATGTAACCTTTGCAAGTTTAACCCAGAAATGTTCATTACTACACTGTCATCTATTAACTGGAACATCCTAAAAATTCTCTCCTTTGACAATGCTGTAATTGAATTTAATACAACTTTTCTAAATATTCTAAATAGCCTTGCACCTCCTAGAAGGAAGAGACTGAAAACAATGCAATTTGGCTATACACAAAGAGTAGAATGCTAATGTGGGATAAAGAAAAAGCATTGAATGCATGGAAAAAATATAAAACACTTCAATATCCTGAAAACTTCGGAATGGTTCGCAATCATACTAAAAAGCAAATAAATGAAGACAAAAACTATACTATAAGAACTTTCAGAATAATACTAAATACAACTCTAAAAAATGTGGACAACATCCATTAAAGAAATCTTACATCCCAGCCAAAACATTCAGTCCAACCCCCTCTCTCGATAACTCACCATTCAAAAATGCAATACACATCAACTCTTATTTTATAGATAGTATAGCATCTCTAACCAAAGATTCCTCAGTATCTAATCCCAACCCTGCCCAACAGCCACATATTAGCACATCCACTTTCTCCTTCAAACCCGTGCTCACATCCTGTATAAAACTACTCTTAAACAAATTTAAACCGTGCTCTTCTTCAGTTGATGACCTTCCAAGCGAGGACCTAAAAATAGCAGCCAGTAGCATTGCCTATCCTGTCTCAATCCTTATAAATAGATCAATCCAGGAAATCCACGTTTCCCCTCTGGAAAAAGTCATACATTATGCCTCTGCACAAAGGAGGAAATTCAACAGACAATAACTTTAGACCTATAGCAATCTCATCTCCCCTCGCCAAAACACTTGAAAAATGTATTCAGAAACAATTGCTAGACTATCTCTTGCAGAAAGAACCCCTATCCTCTGCACCACATGGCTTTTGTCCTTCCCATAGTACTAGAACTGCCCTTCTAACCTACATAGATACTGTCAATAAAGCCAAAGACTATGGCAAACTAGTCTCTTTCTTATTTGTATTCTAGATTTGTCTAAAGCATTCGACACAGTTTGTCACAGCAAACTTTTTCTAATGTCCTCACTAGGTCTCTCTCAGCCCACCCTTCTGTGGTATCAGTCAGTAAAATGGCACTTCACGCTCTCTCTCTCCTTACCTTCTAGTCCCACCAGTGTACCACAAGGCTCTATCCTTGGTCCCCTTCTCTTTAATGTTTTCACCAACACCCTCTATACTTCCACACAACAGGCCACCCTAATACAATATGCAGATGATTCCACTCTCATTTGCACATCTGACAACATGGTACACCTCCAAAAAAATTACTCAGGAAGCTTTAACAACCACTGAAACATAGCTTCTTAACTCACAACTCATGCTCAACCCAAAAAAGACCAAACCACTACTTTTTTTTCCAAATCATTCTCTCATGAAAAACAAAATTTAAAGTCTTCTCTCTTGATAATACAACTGTTGAACTCCATCATATTTAGTTGGAGTCATCAAAGTGATAGCAAACTATTAGGGATGATAGTGGATGATAATCTTACATTTGACCAGCATATACAAAATTGCATAAGAAAAACTCATCACAAACTAGGAATGCTTTACAAAGCCAAAAACACTCTCACTGAAGCAACTAGAGCTCCACGTGTGACTACTTTCCTCCTCCCCACTCTTCTTTATGGTGCTTCCATCTTTCCTAACCTCCAGGCTTCACAAAAACTAAAACTTGAACAGTGCTATAACAACGTTAATAAATTTGAAGCACATACCCCTTTCAGAGCCCACCTCTGTATAGCATTGAAAAGCCTAAATTGGTTAGAACTGCCACATCACCTAACATATGCACAAGTTTTTATCACCTACTGTATAAAATTATCCAGCATCAGTCTACCTGTCCAGTACTGAAAAACATTTTACACAACTATGTTCCCAGTCAGTCCCTGTGATCCAGTGACCAAAAACTCCTGTCTGTCTACAAACCTAGTAAATCTACTGGGCATCGTCTGTACTCGTACAAGGTTGCTAAGGCCTGGAACTCCTTACCTGCATCCATCAGGTCTGTACCCTCCATCCCATCTTTCACAACCACGCTGAAAGACTTTGTAACTATTATCTGGCTCTATTTGTGCTCAAAACCAAGAAAAACTATTTCCTTAAATGAACAAGTACCTTTTCATTCCTTACACCTCCTTACTCTCCCTTCTTCACTTACCTCCTTACTGCTATTTATATAATTCTATTCCCTGACTTTCTAAATATACCATAAGCCTGTTTTCCCACACTTTATATTACATTTCCTATTTGTATTAGACTAACTTACCTTTAATTTGTCTGCAAACTGTCTAAAAGTTCTCTAAATATTAAATGATTGACATATACCTTGCATTGATTCTTAACCAATGTTTTATGTTATGTCTGAGTTGTTATAATTATTTAAACTGCAGATATTTTTGTTTTATCTTTGAAGATTGTAAAATTATTTTTCTTAAAATGTTTTGTAATAATTTGGAGCTTTGCCTCCACTGAAAATGGGCTTTTACCCAGTCGGACTTTTCCAGAAATCAAATGTCAATAATTAAATATGTGATAAATAAATAAATACATGTAGCATTGTCATATCATGAAGTATATTATATTTAGCTTGCTAAAAACTCTGATTTGCATTCAACACTGAAAAAGAACTTTGCACTGAGTAAAGTGCTAATTACTTCTTTAACAGTCTGTAAATGGTAATGTATGTTCTCTTAGCCTAGTTTGTGTTATCTGTGCAAATCCTGACAACATCATGTTTAGCTAGAGTCATCAACATGTGTACCCCTTCAATAGGTTCTGACTGTCTATTTCACTTAGTGATGTGCTAAGCTATTGTTTAGTCTTAAGAACAATATGTACTCTGTGCATGAATCGCTGCTGCTACTCATGCTGGTAACTTGATATGATGGTCTGTCTTCAAGAGTCTTAGAATCAGATCCTTAAATAAATCTGTGTAACTCTCTATGACATCATTGACAGCCTTTACTTTGGCAATCTGAATTTTATGACATTATATTTACAATGAAATGCTCAGTACATTCTCTTGTTATAGAATTTTGAAAAACACTGCCTGTTAATTGTTACTAATACTTTACAAACTGTATTATGGAATATTTGCTTTACTGCGGTGGTGGTGCTGCGGTAGTGTTGTCGCCTCACAGTAAGACGTTGTCCTGTTCCATTCTCAGCTAGAGCATCTTCTGTGTGGAGGCATGCGTGAATGGGCGTACCTTCGTTGAAGATTGTGCATCAGGGCTGGCAACTCGACACGTAAAAATCTACTGCCAATCATTAGTGGACCGGAGTTCTGCTGTGGCTGCTCCTAACCGGGAAAAGCTGAAAGACACAACATTATGGAATATTTGCTTTGGTTTGGCTTAGCAGTATTAAAACATCTGTGGTATCAACCATTGTGAACTAATGTCCCTTTTGCACATTCTCAGAGAACTGTATTATAGAAGCAGATTTTTAGTTCTCCCATTGTCATACATTGCATTATTTGACTATAAACTGCATTTCAGTAGCTGTGACTTGTAAAACTACCCGCATTGTTTCTGCTGAATCTGTATTTTTGCAGTCACAAAAGCATCTGTGCCTAATATGTTTGGTTGCTTTATTTGTTTACAAAGCTATGCCCCCAAAAGCTGCTTGTATACCTTATTTTTGTACATACAACTTTGTTTGTTTATTTTTATGTTCGGCAACCATATAAATATACTTGTTCAAAAACCCCTTTTAGGCACAATCCAAGGCATGAAAGCGGACAAGAAGGTTATGTACAAAACAGGAACAGGCAAACAGAGGGCATTCAATGCAATATAGAGTAAGTATGATTACATATTCTGTGATACTTATACAACTACAAATAAGATACTTTGTCATAAATAAAAGTAAAAAAAAGAGCATCTGTAAGATTAATTAGTGACGACATGTATGTACTGTATATGTGTGTGTATCTATCTATGTGTGTGTATATATCTATATGTGTATATATATATATATATATATATATATATATATATATATATATATATATATATGTGTGTGTGTGTGTGTGTGTGTGTGTGTGTGTGTGTGTGTGTATATATATATATATATATATATATATATATTATATATGCATGTATATATATATATATATATATATTATATATGCATGTATATATATATATATATATATATATATATATATATATATATATATATATATATATATGCATGTATATATATATATATGGGTCTAGGACTATTTACTGAAAGCACATTTCACTGATACACATTTGACTGTGCACAATTCACTGAAAACACAATTCACTGAAACACATTTCACTGAAAGCTATATATGGCCTTTTCCCCACTGTAGTACAACCCTGGAGTTAATATATATAGTAAGGGGGGGTGTGGGGGGCATAGCCCCCCACCTATTTTAAATATTTTGAACTATATACATGGATACTTGCAATTCCAATAAGTTACTCTTTTCTGAACATAATATATATCCAAACTATGTGGGGGACTATGCCCCCCATCCCCCTTACTATATATAGTAACTCCAGGGTCACACTGCAGTGGGAAAAAGGCCATATATAACTTTCAGTGAAATGCATTTCATTGAATTGTGTTTTCAGTGAATTGAGCTTTCAGTGATTTGTGCACAGTCATTTGAATTTCAGTGAAATGTGCTTTCAGTGAATAGTCCTAGACCCATATATGTATATATATATATATATATATATATATATATATATATGTGTGTGTGTGTGTGTGTGTGTATCTATATATATATATATATATATATATATATATATATATATATATATATATATATATATATATATATATTAGAAGTCTGTGCAATTGGGGCAGCACAGTGGCACAGCTGATGGCATTGTTGCCTCACAAGTTTTCCAGTTTGATTCTTGACTAGGGTGCCTTCAGTGTGTAGTTTGTATGTCCTCCCTATGTTTTGAGGGTTTTCTCAAGGTGCTGCAGTTTCTTCACACATTCTGAAAACAAGTAGGTAGATTGCGTGTGAGTGAATGGTATGAAAGAACAACTGTGGCAGGGCTAGCCATCCTGTGGTATGAACCTTGGCTCCAAATGATTGTCACTGTTGAAGTGACACCGTGTCCCCATGTTGGAAAATGGGTTGTAAGGGGAAAGATGGATATGACTTCAGCTGGTTTGGTCGCAGCATGCATTCATCGCTCATGATTTGCAGTGTATTTCTGTAGATGGTTGCAGTGGTTGAATTAAATTACAGCCAAACTGCTTTAGGTTGATTGTAATATAATTTCTGGAGTTATCCTCTTATTTCACAGTTGTATGACCATGAAGTAAGTATATTTAATCTCTGGGAGGGTGTGGGGGCAAACCTCCCCATGTAAAAGGGGCATTTCTAGTTCTTTTAGGTGATCAGAAGTGAAATGTATTTGTTTCATTTTTGATCACCTTATTTAGTTGTTGTGTTTCAAAGAAAGACATTGCAGATTAAGTTTCACTATGTATTTCATGTCGATGAAAGTTCATCAGTAATATATATATATCTGCTAAATTGCACTTACCAGATCTGTTCCAGTGGCTTTAGCTTGTGTCCAGAATATGATAGTAACATACATATAGGCTTGCTTAATGTGCAGTTTAGATACATTTTTTGTCTTCTAGTGATAGAGACAACTTTTTGAATCTAGACTTGTTTATACCACATGCTTTACCCGTATCTAGTTTGAAAATAACAGCTCTCCATTTGTTTCTCAGTCTAAGATATCCTGGAAACTATTCCTGCACTCAGTTTTAGCTCTACTGACTAAACTTCTATTCCAAAGACAATTTTAATGTTCTAACTCTGTATTTACCTAACATGGTATTCACAAGCTGCAGTTCTAAACTCACAGACATTTCTGCCTTTGACTGCTAATTTGATTTTACAAGCAATTGTTTACATTTTAGTAACATTATAATAAAACAATTACAGCCTCCATACATTGTATAGATTTAAGCTTTAGCTTTTCATTATATTTGGTATGCCTGTAGCTACAAAACTTACACTTACTGTGTTTTTAGCCACTCATTTGCTACAGAGTGCCAACTCGTTACTACTCTGTGGTCTGCTTTTTTCTTTATTATTCTTGCTTCACTTTCACTTTTGTTTCATACATAGTATCAGTCTTGCACACTTCCAACTTCTCCATTATTGTTTTAACTGCAGCTTATTTGTATGGCATACTTCTGTTTTAAATATTCAGTCAGACTTCCTTAACGGTCTGCCTCACATGTATTAATCCCCAATACCATAGACTATCTCTAAAGTCCCAAATGGTTGTCCAGTTTCAAAGCCATGAATCCTGTGTCTTATGATTTCCAGTGAAAATATATGTGCGCAGTAAGAAGTTTCTTTTTGGGTTACAGTATGTCTTGAATTTCAGTTTCATTATTGCCACTGTATCTTTTACTCTTCTTTTAGAAAAATGTAGTAGATACCTTAATGACTTCCAAAAGTGCAATATAAAGGAAGATGGTACATTTGACATTCTTTGGTTTGTGCTTGGGGCCGTTTACAGTAAGATATAGCTCAAAACATTGAACCTAGGACTGCAAGTTCTCAGATAGTTTCCTGTGTAATTCAGAGGTGCTGATGAATATTGGGTCAGTATGCCAAGCCAAAAATTAGAAACGTCACCAAAAATATTATAGCACTCTAAAACAACTTAAAATACTTGTTTTCAAATGAGTTTTATATATGGTTAAATTAATGACTTTGTCAGTTTTCCTCAGTTAAAATGCAAACTTGGAACTGATAGTTTGCCATCATTGATGTATGTGTAGTACAATGGCAGTTAGAGAGGTATGGTGCATTATTAAAACTGCATATATGATAAGTGTAATGTTCTAAATACAAAAGGAAGAGAGAGAAAATCTGACACGGTGAAATCTGCAGTGTTAATAAACATCACAGTGGAACATGAAAGCATAAAGTGTACAAACACACACACACACACACACACACACACACACACACACACACACACACACACACACACACGTGCGCACACACACACACACACACACACACACACACACACACACACACGCACACACACACACACACACACACACGCGCACACACACGCACACACACACACACACACACACACACACACACACACACACACACACACACACACACACACACACACACTTTACCAGTCCTTTACTGTTAAATTATCAACCCAATCCAGGCATATAACTCAAACCCAGAGTACTTGTACTTCAGAAACAAATAGTACATCATGTACCTAACATCTGACAGTGTTGGTGACCTGCTGCTGAAGAACATTTTGCCAAATAAATGTCTCATAATCAGATGTAGTTCATGAGCATGTTGGCAAACTGCATAGAAAAAAAATCATTAACATTTCTGCAAAGCAAATGTCAAAATTGAAATTCCAGAAAAAAGCAATGTAAAGTGTTACGACTAGTCTTGTTTTGAGATTAGAGACTGAAAACTATGATACTCAAGAGCTACTGGTGTCATAGTTTATATACTTTTGAAACTGTGCCTGCAAACAAAACTGTAATGCAGCAAAAGTTGTCCTAAAGGAAAACCACACTGATACATGAAGGAAATATCTCATAACAAAAATGTTAGGTGTCTTCAGTGGGTCATTTCACCCATAGATAACCACATCAGTCTCAACCGTTTCCACTGATGCATCCCATATTACCCGGTTACCAGGAGACGATAATAATGGTCTTATTGTCTGGTAAATACATTTCATCTTCTAAAACCTAGCTGTAGTGACACTGGAACTGATTGATGTGTCTTCTGTGGACTGGTTATCAAGGAAGAAGATTAAATATGGCTCTTAAAGTCTTAAAACAAAAGCCAGTGGTCCTGGTGGGATAACTCACATTGAATTAAGAGAGGTAAGGCAGGTCATCTCCCCACTCCTGAACTGTCTATTTCAGAGACCCTCAAAAGAATTTAAAAGGGAATTAAAAGAGGCTGATTTTCCCATCTATATGGGTTTCAGGAATGCAGTAAGTTCTTTTAGGTCTATCAGTTTGCTATGTATATGTTCAAAAATATATATCGAATGTGATTCATGATCTGATCATGGAAACGCTGCAGGTAACAAGAAAGACAGAGATTTCCCAGTATGCCTTTAGAAAAGGAATGTCCAGCTCAGATAATCTATGTTTTTTTATGATTATTTATCCAAAGCTGTTAACCAGGGGCAAGAGGTTAATGTCATTTTATTGATCTCAGTAAAGTTTTTGATGGAATGAATCGCAGCATTCTTCTTAGAAAGTTATTGTCTCTACGGTTAGATAACAACTTGGTTGGCTGGTTGCATATTTGGCCAAAACATAGTTGCTTGAGGGTAAAACTGTGGTCTAACTGCTAGGTATGGAAGTTGGTATACTACATGGATCCTTGGTAACACTACTTCAGTCTTTATGCAACTGATCTGAAATTGACTGAATCATTTTAAGTTAGCCAAAAGCAACTCTCAGGAGATGAACTACAAACAGCCTTGAATCATTTGGACATCTGGCTTAAAAACAGCTACACACTTGTCCATTCCACCAGATCAGCTGACATAACTATTGGATATAGGAAATTGAAAACTGTTTTCTTTTTGGGGTTGTAGTGAGCATTACTTAAACTTATAATGACATAAGAACACTTAGGAAAAACAACTTATTTGTCAGACCATGCACACAACAACTCTGTGTGAAAGTTAATAAAACTAGGGTCTTTGATATGGGCAGTCAAAAACAGATCTTTTTTTGTGTTAATTACATTATACACATCAGGAATCAGACATCTGTTTAAATTTTCATGGCATTTGTGGTCTCCCTACAAAGCTTTCTGGAGCAATCAAACCAAGATGATTGAACAAGGTGAACTAGGAGAATAGCAGATCTGGACAATCTTGACTATTAGTCTTGTTTATGAACCTTAAATTTGTACTCCCTTTTCTATCAAAGGGTGAGGAAGGTGATGTTTCTTGTTTTTGACACTTTGGAAGATGTTTTTCTTTGTAATAATTAAGATCTCACTAAAAGTACACTGATTTAGGACTTCCAAGATGGCTACACATTAACATCTTAATACTAGCTCTCCCAGTGTGAAAACAGAAACTTAGCAGAGAAAGCCAGTGGACCTAGATTTCTGGGTAAATTTCAGTAACTGGCTAGTAAGTGTACTGCCTGCATACCAGGAAAAAAGAAATATAGAGGACTTGAAGGAAAATCAGCTAAAGGTGTTGAAAGAACACTCACTGGGAAAAGTACTGTAGCTCTTCAGCAAAAAGCAGTGCAAACTCCAGGCATGACTTTCAGTAACCTAGAGGAAAGTAAAAGGCAACTGCACACAGACTTGGCTAAAATAAATGAAACACTGATGGAGTATATCAACTCAAACAATAAAAGGCTGGAAAAAAATGGAAAACTCCTTAAACAGATATTGAGATAAGGTGATAAAACTGCAAAACTCAGAGGTCAAAATGAAGAAATGAGACTGCACAAGAATATATGTTTCAAAAAATAATAGAATTAGAGGACACAGCATGAAGGGAAAATCTGATATTTGCTGCTATAGCCAAGAAGCTGGAAGGAACAGACTGTAGTAATTTTATGAAAGCACAAATAAGTAACTGGACTGGTATTCCACAACTGGAATTGTTAATTGAAAGGGCACATTGTGTGTATGCTCCAAACCTAGCTATGAGGAAACAACCTAGACCTTTAATAGTAAAGGTGCAATCTTACCAGCAGAAGGTGTTGATTCTGACATACTGACAACTGTGGCAGAAAGACGAAGTACTAAAAGTGGGAGCTAGAAGAGTGTTTGTGGAGAATGACTACTCATTGTACACTAGGCAGAAGAGAATTTAATTTATTCTACTATTCAGGAATGTCAAGAAGCAGGCATGAAATTCAAACTACTGTACCCAGCTATCTTCAGAATATTTTTCTGTGGAGGAACAAAATAATTTTTTGATGAAGTACATGCTAAGGAAGAAATGCAAAGTTTGTCCAACAAAAAGTGAGCTGTGAAACCGAAGGAAAATCTGCTTCTTGTTCTTTGGGTAAAAAAGAACACGGAGAGACAGTGCCAGTAAACCTTTTCCAGTGTTTCAATGGAAAATGCTTGAGAGAGGGAAAAAAGCACAAGAGTTGGCTGGAAGAATCAATAGTACATTGGAAATGAAGCAGAGACAGGGTTTAGGAGATGGAGATGAACAGGAATATAACAAGAAAATTTGGAAATATTGGACTTTCTTGGACTTTGTTAAATTTGTAATGGACTCTAAAGCATATGCCCTACTTCATGCCATTAATGTTTGAAGAATAAAATCAGTAACTTGAAAACTGACAAATGTGGGATTACAAAGCAATAATTATATTGGTGAAACATGACAGAACAAGAAAATCTGGAAATATTGGATTTCTTTGGACTTTGTTAAACTTGTAGGGACTCTAAAGCATATGACCTACTTCATGTTATTAATATTTGGAAAATTACTCAGGAGGGAGGAACGGGAGGGAGAAGGTTAACTGTAAGTTAAACAAAACTTTTTCTTAATAGTACTATTTAAATAGTGTATCATTTTCATTGCATGTTATAAAGTAAACTTTTTTCAGTTATTTTAAATGTAACAGGAATACTAATGTAAATAGGTGCTCCTGCTTTTCTTTCTTTCTCCCTTCTTCTCTCTTTCTCCTTGTTCAGTTTTAAGAAATGCAGACACTGCAAAGTAAAAATAAAAAAAGATCTGGTTAAATGAGCATGACAAAAGAACAATTAGTGTGCTTTTTCTCATTCTTGCATAGGGAATGACTGGGTAAGGTAATTAGCTTAACCTAATAACAAGTTTTACGAAAAAGCAAGTAAATGAAAAAGAATATTGAATATTATAAGGCTTTTTTTTTCTAGTAAACAGTTTTGTGTCTGGTTCTCATGTCTATAACAGACAGTCTGATAAAGTGAAATGACTTGGAGAAAATTTTCTGAAAGCATTTAAATGTTTTCCCAGCTGAGAGAGCTATAAAGATAAGACCAAAACAGACAGCACTTAATAGAACCACAGGCTGTACCATGCTTCTTAGCATGTATAACCTTTCTTTTAGGTCAGCTCAAGTCTGTGTGTATGGCTGTCAGTTTGGAGTATTTGTTCCTATTAGGAGAGTAAAACTTCAATATTTGAAGATGTACATAGTTTTGTATGTTATTATTAAATTAATAGGCTTTAGTGGTGTATTGGGGTGTGTATTTTTGTTTGAGGGTTTTCAATAAAACAAAATCTTGTGCAAGATGTGACATGGGCTGAAATGGAGATGACAAGAAACAACTGTATAAAACATTAACCTGCCAAACAGTACATGCATTTAACACAAAAGCTAGAACTTTGCATTTAACAAAAAGCAGTTATACATAAAAGCTGGAAATAATAATTTCTCAAGAATATGGTGCTTTCTATAATGTCTTTAAACATTAATGGTCTCATGGATAAATAGAAAGAGTAGTGAACTATATTTAAAAATGTAGAGTGTAAATAGCTATGCTACAGGAGGCACACTTGGAAAGAAATTAATATGTGAATTTAATAAGAAAGGTTTTCAGAATGGTTATTCAGCAGAATACCTGTAGCAAAGGAAGAGAGTAGTACTTATATTAATTGCAAGAGGAACTCCAATAGTAATAGAAGAGGATAGAAAGACACTAATGGTAGATTTGTAGTACTAAGGGGCTACTGGCAAGGGAGGAGGTTTATACTGGCATGCATTTATATTCCACTGAAAACTACTATAATGGAGTTTAGGAAAATTCTGGGAGAAATAATCATCTTTCAGCATAGAATATTACTTATAGGTGGGGATTGGAATTTGAGTTGCAACAGTGAAAATGTGTCTGGGGGCCCGGAAGGGAAAATATAACAAAGGAAAGTAGATTTAAAAAAATATGAAAATATTTGCATGGAAGATGTGAATTCAGTACTAGGAGTTCAGAGTGAAATTACACATTATTCCCCAAGATATGAAAACTGGGTTAGGCTAGACAGAATTTACATTTCACCAGAACATGTACATTTAATTAAAGGTCTTGATATGCACCCAATAACTATTTCAGATTATGCACCAGTTATAATGAAAATAAAAATACAGGGTAATGAAATAAAAATGAGACACTGGTGCTTTCCCACCTATCTGTTGAAAAGAAAAATCTAAGTGGAAATTATTCAGGAGCTATTAGAGAAGATAGAAACGTCTTCTGAATATATAGCTAGGGAGTGGGATAAAATTAAAGTGGAGCTTCAAAATAGGGTGGAAATAAAGGGAGATATGGTTAAGAATTATTTAGAGGTACTGACAAATTTAAAAGTATTGCAAAATAGGGGAATCTCACAAATTTAAAAGTATTGCAAAATAGTGGGAATCTCACAGAACAAGAAGAGAATCAACTGCAGAATGCTAAACAGATAATAGGGGATTACCTCTGTAATATGCTTGAGTTTAGAAAGATTGCTAAGCAACTGTTTTTTGATAATAGCTCTAGAGCACAAAAAAACTTTTAGGCAACAACTCAGTCAGCAGAAAGTAGAAAGGGCTGTCACCAAGCTTAGGGAGCCTATAACATGGCAAATAAAAAGTGATCCTGTAGAAATATTAGAAATATTTCAGAAATTATATGAAAGTTTGTATAAAGCAGTGCAATATGGAAATCAAGAAAATATACAGTGGAAATGTTTATGGAAGAATTAAGTATGCCAAGGTTAGAGGTAGTGAAGGCTCAATTGCTAACAGTTGGGATAGGAGGAATTGAAATAAAAATGGTGATGTATAACCAATCTACAGGAGAGTCCCCAGGAATAAATGGTACGTTTGTGGAAGTTTGGAAGCTAGGAGGGGAAAAAACTGATAAAGATCTATGAGGTTTTGTTTAACAGTATTTTAAGAGGAGGAGAAGTAACAAACATCCTGGAAAATAGAGGTGGTAGCTGTAATACCTAAAGAGGGTAAAGATCCATCTGATCTAGCTTCATACAGGACCATTTCAATACTAAGCCATGATTATGAAGTGTTTGAGTGTATAAAGTTATACCAAAATTGATAGATATGGATCAGTGTGGTTTTGTGGAGGGGAGGCAAACATTTGACAACATTAACAAAACACTGATGATTCAGAAGGAAGATAAATATAACAAAATACCACTGTTGTAGGTGGGTCTTGATGCAGAGAAAGCATTTGACAGAATAAGCTGGAACTTTATGAGCAGAGCAATGGAAGGATTTGCATTTCATGAAAAAATTATAAGGTTGATTAGGAGGATATATGAGGGATCGGAGGTGAAAATTAAAGTGGGTGGGTGGGGTCCTCTCTGATAACCTCTGCTTGAGCAGAGAAACCAGGCAGGAGTGTCCTCTCTCCCCTTTGTTATTTGTATTAAAAGGGACTCAGAAATTCAAGCTATAATTGGTATGGTAGTCAAGAAAAGCTGGCTCTATTTGCAGATGACATTATTTTATACCTGACAAAACCAGAAATGGACATTACAGGGTTGTAGAACATATTGAGACAGTTTCAAATCTTTTTGGGATACAAAATTAATGAAGCTAAAACAAAGGTGATAGTGGTAAATTATGTACCCACATATGAATTGGTTTAGCAATATCCATACTTATGGTGACATGATAAAATTAAGTATTTAGGAGTATGGATTAAAAATTATTCCAGTGTGGCAGCTAAAGATATGTGGGAAGAACTAAATAAAAGATAATACAAAAACTGAGAAAATGCAAGCTTTGTTATATGGATGTGGATAGTAAGATGCAAGCAGTTAAAATGTTTTTAGTCCCTTTAGTCTTATACACAGGCCGGGCATATTTTTATCAATCAGAGGAGAAGTTGTGGGTAGAAATTAATAAAGAGCTGAAGGATTTTATCTGGGAGGTGAAGATGGCAAGAGTCAAATGGGATAAGTTTATTCTTCGAACAGAACAGGGCAGATTGGGATTACCTGATTTGAAAAGGTATTTCAGAGCAACACAGTTAAGGCTCCTATACATAGCTCAAGCAGAAAACTATAATTCAAAGTGGAAAGAGATGATGATGAAACAGGGGGAATGTGAAGAAGCAAGGAGAGAATGGGATTTTAGATGGAGACCTTTAAGGAGAATAACAATAATCATACAAAATATTATATTCATAAAGTAACAGAAAGTATTCTGAGAACTAACCCAACACAGGAATGGAAAAAAGAGATTCTGCTGATAGGAATGACTGCAGTTAGGGATACAGAAAATAGGCAAGAGGGGCCTAGAATTCTTTGGAGAAAACTGGCCAAGGACCCAAGGTATTGGAGGCAAATAACTAGAGAGGGAAAGGTAATAGAATGGGAAGACACCAAGTACTCATTTGGACTACAGGTTAGAATTTGCTTTCTGTATCAAGGGTTGGTATCAGAGTATAGGCAAAGAGAAAGAAATAGGACATCCTAAATGAAACACCAGCACTGGTAGAATTTTTAGTAGAATCTAGAACATAAGTTGCCATTAAGAAAGGAATAATTAGTAGAGCATATAAAATATTGCATGATAACTATAAGAATCACTCAGAGGAGGTTAGAACGGATTGGGAAAAGAGATTGGATAAGCAATTCACGGAGAAACAATGGGGGGATATATGTATGTCTCCCAAATATGCAACAAAGTCTAGAAGATTTAGGATCTTTGCTTGGAAGTGTTTACATAGGCATTTTTATACCCCAAGTAGACTCCAAAGAATATTTCCTCTGGTAGACAGTAAATGTTGGAGGTGTGATAGGGAAGAAAGTGGTAATTGGAAACATATTTTCTGGGAGTGTAATGAGTTGGCATACTTTAAATAATCCCTGCAGACTACTCTGTCAGAGATGCTGGGTGAGCAAATTGTTGTAACTAAGGAAATTATTTTTTTGAGCTATGATACAGAATTGGAATCGCCTAGACATAGTAAGGCCTTGCTGAGTCTAATTTTGATGACTGCCAGAAAAGCAATTACTAAAAAATGGAAATCATAGTCTAAACCAACTTTACTAGAAGTAGTGAAGATAGTAACTGAGATAAAAGCTGGAATTTGGATCATTAGAAAAGGGTAGGAGCAAATTACATATGAAAAATGGGAATTGTGGGATCAATACATGCAGAGGAGGAACAAGGATTAAAAGAAAGCAGGATTTAAATGAAATAAATAATGGTTGACTGACAATGACTGGATATATTATAAGTGATGTATAACATTTGCAGCTACAGTTGTGTTGTCATGGTTTGTAATGTAAAATGTTTGCAATTGAGATTGTGTCAGTTTGGTTTATTTTCATTTATATAAATGTAAGATTGCCTATGTCATACATGATAATTTAATAAGGATGTTTCTTGTTTAAAAAAAAAGTATACTGATTTAAACCTTTGCATATTCAAATGTAACCTAAACAGGTATACTGCTGATAATATATATATATATATATATATATATATATATATATATATATATATATATATATATATATATATATATAGATATACAGAACATATAGTCCCCTTGTGGAATGGGCTGTAGATCAAGTTAAGGAATGTTGACTCCTTTGAACTTTTAAAGAAGACCATCGACAAACATTTTGAACTGGCAGGACAGATTAGAAGATGAATAGATATATGAAAATAGTTTGCCCATACTTTCTGAGTGGAAACTTTCATGTATGCATGTGTTTGTGTTTACTGTAAGCAGTCTTTACATTTTGCATATATGCAAAATTGTTTAAGAAACAAGACAGATATATGTACTATTTCAGAGCTGAAAATGATTCTAAGGACAGAAGGTTGCACTTCTGAAAATTCACTCTTGAAAATATAAAAAAGAAAAGACTGATTTTGATACAAGCCATTGCATACTTACGTTATAGTGTTAAGGCTATTTTTAAGTGATCAGTGTAACAATGCATGCTACCACACAGATATGTATTTTACCTTTAAAAAGAGAAACATCTAGTATTGGTATATAGTCTTAACACTAATGAGCTACTTAGCTTGATTAACATGTCATGTGGTACACTCTTGCCTCTAGAAAAAAATAGTGACTATCACTCTCATATAGGTTAAATCCTATCTCTGGTCTCTGTATGTTATTTATTAAACCTATTGACATGATATATCCTAATTACCTATGCTGTTTGTCCTCTGACATTCTCCTGTTTCTTTTTATACTGTTTACGTCCTCATATTTCAGATATACTTACCTGTCCCACCCAGTGATGCTCCCTGTTTGCCACTGACTGTGGAAAAATGAGTGCCTTCATCCATGCCATGTCATTGGCTAGGAGAGTTACTTGTTTTCTCCATGTTTCTGATGGACAGTGTATGAGACTGTAAATCTAAATATACTGTCATACATATGGTTAGTTAAATACATCTTCCTGGTGCATTAGCTCTCATTGTAGCTTCTAAATGAATCTAGGTTACCAGCACAATAGGTAGGACTCTATCCTTCTATGCCAATGGACTCTGCAGTGACAGAAGTATGTAGCAACCTCTGCTTAAAACTTGGGCTTGCTGTGAGTATTCATTTTAGTAAGGGTCATTCCAGGTGGTGGTATAGGTTCATAGGTTCATAGGTAGGTACGAGGCTATCGACCCAAGGGCCTAAGTAAGCCTAGCCAAAAAGGTTCCATAGCTTACGCCACCCAAGAAAGTTATTTTCCTGTGTCACTGTCCAGCAGAGACACAGAAGTGATCCCTGGGGTGTAGTTCCTATTTCCCGTCCACTCATCAAGATTTTTCTTGAAGAGTGCTAATGAAGAACTTTGCTTGACATAGATGGGTAGCTTGTTCCAGAGTATAGGAAGTCTCTGGGACAGGAATCTATCTCTCCAGCATGTCCTGTTTATTGTGATGACAAGGTTTAGGTCCCTAGAGTGTGTAGCTTGGAGGGATTGGGATTTCTTTAGGTGTAGCATGTCCAACAGCTCTGGGTTTGACATAGCTTTATATGTTAGGCAGAGATCACCTCGGAGTAGGCGATATGCTACGGAGTAAAGCTGGTGTTTTTTGAGGCGGTCAGTGTAGGGCATTTGTTTGAGGCCAGTAATCCTCTTTGTGAGGTACTTCTGTGGCCTTTCCAGCTGCTGCAGATGTCTTGTGAGGTGCATTCCAAAAGGGGCGTTGTACTCTATAATGGGTCTAATGAGTGACGAGTAGAGGGGAACAATGACCTCTTTTTTCCTGGATGAGAACCCTTTTATGATGAGGTGTGCCACATAGAAGAACTTCCTGACTATAGTGGTGATGTGACTATCAAAGGAGAGACTACTGTCCACCTGGGTCCCAAGGTCTCTTATCACGCATTTGGTGTTAAGTAGATTGCTGCCTATGTGGTAGTTCATGGGTACAGAGTTTTTACCAAAGGGGATGACACTGCACTTTTTGGCATTGAGCTTAAGGCCATGGCTCTGACACCAGGCATCTGTCTCAGTGGGGCCCTTCTGTAGGATGTCCACATCATTTGGGGACTTGACTATGGCTCCTAGTTTGCAGTCATCTGCGAACTTCATTAGCCAGTGGCCTTCTGTGTTAGCCTGTACTTCAGAGAAGTAGATACCAAACAGGAGAGGTCCCAGGATGGAACCCTGTGGTACTCCACTTGTCACTGCTTTGTGGCCAGATTTGGAGTCTGCAACATTTACAGTGCGGGTTCTGTCAGTGAGCCAGTTGGCAACCCATCTTGTGACATAGGGATTTATACCTAGTTTAGTGAGTTTAGCTATAATTCCAGAATGGGGGATGGTGTCGAAAGCCTTGGCGAGTTCAAGATAGGCTGTGTGAACCACCTTACCCTCTTCCACGGCTTTGGTGACTGCCTCAAAGAAGTCGATCAGGTTCAGGAGGCATGATCTGCCTTTCACAAACCCGAACTAGGTGGGATCCAGAGTATGGAGGTTACCAATGTCTTTGTTTATGAGTTCCATGATGATATGTTCCATGGCCTTGCAGACCAGGCTCGTCAGGCTAATAGGTCAATAGTTCCTGAGATCAGTGGTGGCTCCCCTTTTGTGGAGTGGGATAACTATTGCTGTGCGCCATTCAGTGGGCACAAAGCCTGATGCGAGGCTATTATTGAACATGGTGCTTAAGTGGGGAGCCAGTTTGTTCTGAAGTTCGTGTAAAATGCAGCCTGGGATGTTGTCCGGTCCCATGGATGCTGTGTTCTTGGCTTTAGAGAGTGCAGCTTTTACCTGCGTAGTTGTGATTACAGAGACTCTGCATTCTTCCTGTATAGATATGAGCCCTTTAGGGGGTGAGAGGGGGGGTAAAGTTAGCACTGAACCTATCTGCCAGGATGTTGGCAATATCAGTTGGTTCTGTAATTTTCGTGCCTTTGTGCTGTAACTCAGAGCAGATCTGGGTGTTGCCATCTAGATTCTTGACATAGCTATAGAATGCTTTGTGGTTGTCCTTGGATTTAGTGGCGATTTTGTTTTCATAGCTAGCTTTGGAGGATCTTATAAGGGATCTCAGCTTCTTACTGATGCTGACCAGGGAGCTCCTCCACTCATGGGATTTTACTCTCTTTTGCAACAGTTTTTTCCTTCTGTTGTACAGTTTGTTTATGGTAGGGGACCACCAGATTAGCTTCCTTTTTTTGGAGGATAGCGTCTTGGTTCTGTTTGGGATAGCACGATCCATACACTCGTGTAAGTGCTTATAGAGTGCATTTGTGTAGGATTCAGCAGTTGTAACTGTATTGTCCATCTGTATGGGTGTCATGAAGTTCACCACTTCTGTCTTAAGAAGCATGAAGTTGGCTTTGGAGAAATTTTTTACTGTGGTTTCCTTAATGGGGGGTGGGGGCGGGATGTGGATATCAAGGGTGATAAGCTTATGGTCGGATTGGACCAACGAGAAGTTGACTTCAGGTGTGGAACACCGGTCACTCATGTTGGTAATGACTAGGTCTAGGATATTGTTGCCCCTGGTGGGGATGTGGATAAGTTGATCTAGGGCATTGGAGTTTATGAATTCCAGAAAACGTTGAGCTAAGGAGTTGGTACACGAGTAGTTTTCCCAGTTAATGGTGGGGTAGTTGAAGTTGCCCTTTATTATGAATGCTAATAAAAGAATTAACAAGGGGCATACTGAGCATCTTGCTAGTGTGCAGGTGATTGTAAAGAAGAGACTTGTATGTGCCAGCTGAGAGTAGTAATTGTTATGATATTAGGAGACTGAGACAAAATAATGCCCATAGGCAGCACCAAGCAGGCACTCAAGCAAAAAAAAGCTAATGAAACTTACATGTTCACTTTTTGGTGTTTACCTTACTAAGTACCAAATATCGTGGTGGGACACTTCAAACTCGCTGCTTATGACTGCTCTCTGCACTGACTTGTTTAAAAACTTCTCAAGCATCTGCACCACTCAGAATGGAGACTGGTGTCTCCTTATCCTTCGTGAGAGTTGCACACAATCCTGCCAGTATAAGTGTGCGTTTTGTCTACATGAAAGTGTAGACCATATTAAAGCAAAAACTATGAGATGTGCTAGACCAGTGTGTTTCAATCGTTCATTGACCTGCATGGTGCTAAGAGTCCTGACTGCACTCACTTCACTACCAGGCAGTAATATCAAGGGTTTTGTGTACCTGCCACCTACTAATAGTGTGACTGCATGAAATGCTGCAGAATGTTTTCAGCATTATTTTCTTTCTGGTTAACTCCAACAAAGTCTTGGTGGCATTTTTTTTACATGCTGCATGTGGCATTGTATACTCCTGTATTTTTACTCTCAGGCAGAGCATGAAATAGGGCCACATCGATCAGTGCTCCACCTCAGTCAACAAATTTAAATAAATTAAATGAATAATAATAGACTCTACAGAATATAGGCCCTGAACTCATGCTATCATTTTATAATCTGTTTTTAGGCAACATTGTATTAAAACGTTCCTTCTGTTATCTCAGCAGAGAGGAAGTGTGCTTAGCATTTTTGCATCAAAGGTTCTTGTCTGGGATTCTGTGTTGACCCTGTATGTGCTCCCTGTGCCCTCATAGGTTTTCACCAGGTGATTCACTTTTTTCCAACATTTCAAATGCATGCAGAATTTAGAGTGGTACTTCTAAATTGTCCTTAGGTGTGCATGCAGTGTAAGTGTGAATGCATGTGTGCATCCTTCAATGGGCTTGCACCTTGTTTGTGAGGACTTTCTCTATGTTGTGCTTACTGAGTACCAGGGATCTGTACTGCAATAAGCAGGTAATCAGAGAATGAATGAATGATTTTAGCTTTATTTATTTTCTTAGACGTCCCTCTTACTTACCCTTTAAGTGTATATTTGCTTAAATATGTGGATGCTGTAAACATTAGATCATCGTTGATAGTTATTATGTGTATTTAACAGCTGTGAGTCATATGTTTGGAAAGTATCACCCATTTTTACAGGTGAATATTTACTGTAGTGCGTCCTTGCTTTTATACTAAACTTGTTACATTTCATTCAGAGTAATTTCAAATGAGGCTTATAACATGATGATGTATGCCAGTTAAGCCTTGATCACTAATCTTTTTTATATGATAAGGAAGACCTCATATATTACAATGTTTTAAATTAGCTATCTGAGATTAAAGCTAATAGTGGAGTCTTTGTCTTACAATGCCAAAATTAAATTTACAGAGGCACTTTTAGGATGCCAGTGTTTAAGAAGTGGCCGCGCTCATAACATTTTTCTCCGCTGAAGCTCTTTTGGCTTGATCTGGTCCCCAGCTAATCTAACTTTCTTGGCTTCAGCTGCTTCCTGCCCATCCTGTTCCACGTTAACCAGGGCCCCTCCTTCTGTGGTGCCCTTAGCAAGGACCTTCTGTATTGTGCACTGTAGTCTTCTGAATGCTGGAGGCTTAGGTCCGCCTTTCTGGTGGTAGGCGGTGAGCATGGCAGGTTCAGAACTTTGCCAAGTGGTTTCCATTTTTTTTGTCTAACTGTCCCATATGCAAGGGATACGGTATCTTACTCAACCTTCTTCAGTTCCTTCACATTGTCACGTGCTAACATGTCCAGCCACTATTAAGTGCCACTAATGCATCAGCTTTAGTCTGCTCTGTCCCCTTTCACACTGGAAAAGAAAACTACACTGCAGATGTACAGTCCTTCCAGTTGTGGTGCACTCACTGGAGAAGGACTCACTTATGAAACTCAGTAAACATAATGGTATTGATGTTTCCCAGCATGCAAGCCCTAGACTCTTTTATGTGCAGAATTCTAAGGCTGCTACAGACTTATCATTTTCTTTTGCAGGACAGTGTGTGTGTTTCGGTGTGTGTGTGGGGGGGTAAATATCAATATATTATTGCAATTCACTGCAAGCTAGGCACTAAAAAAAAAGAAAACCACTCTGCATTTGAAACATTGACTTTTTGTTACCAGATTCCTGTTTCAGCTGTTCATGTTTTTAATTCATTTCACTTCTTGTTGTAGTTTCAAACAGATCACAGGTAAGTTTTTTGAAACTGAAATTAAGATAAACACGCGTGACTGCATGTGATAAAGCAGTAATTAACATTCGGAAAGACCCCGTTTTCAGTGAAGTGGCAGACATGTAGGTTCTAGTACTCCTAGTAATAGATGCAGTATTCAAGAATAGGGGTGGAGCTAATTAAGCTGTGACTACAAGTCTTGGCAAACCACATAATCTGAGCAGTTAAGTTTGTCACGGAGATGGAATAACTGCAAAATTATTCGACTAGAAGCTGCACACACTGATATTGTTTTACCAGTGTTATGAAACTCATGCTTATTTTATTAATTCCTTATGTCGAGTATTATATACATATTGATGCCTGGGGCAAGGGGTTGTGTCTATTGCTTGCGTTCATCTGAGCAACTTGCAGCACTGAGATCAATCTGAAATGCTCATAAGCAGAATCCTTATTTCCAGCTTTATGATGCGACAGGCATGTAAAACTTAGTACATATATCTCCAGAATGGTACTTGACCCATGCAGGCAATCTAGACATATTAGTTAAGTATAAAATGCCAGTACAATCGAGAGCACAGTATTACATTTGTATTAAAATACTCCAACTACCACTGCTAAATGTTTAGGCACAACAATACTCTAATTCAGTATACTGGGTTTTGTCACAGGAATAAAAATAACATTTGATTCAGGGTTTACCTGTTTAATTAGTTTGGAAGAATATGGTTCCATGATCAAAATACATATATGGAGAACAGGAACGTGATATGTGGCAGTAAAAGAACAATGTTCCTCATATACAATTCAGGAGAAATAATTTCCACGCAGCAGCAGAATAACTATTTTAAATGGCAATTAAATGTATTTGACATCCATAATCACAGACCAAATATGGAAAAAGTCATGTCGGGTAGCATGGAATACCTTATTAAAACCGTAATTTGAAATGAAGTTATAACTTTTGGACCCTGGTTTGATTCTCAACACTTGCACATATGTTTGCATTTAACAACGAGTATCATGCCAATGGGTCAGACACAGAAAATGGCACATGCTTAATGGACCTCACCCAAATTTCAAAGACTGAGCTATAATAAAAAAAAGACTGTATTAATACTAAATGTACAGCTGTGCTTCTGCTGTACTGAAACAGTGCTTCTGGATCAAACACAGAAACTGGCACATGTTTTGTGGGCCTCACCCAGGCATAACATGCTAAATCACAGTAAAATGAGACTTTACTAATGATAAGTGTACTGCTGCATCTCAGCTATATTGAAGTAAAGTCTGTTATAACTGAAACAGCAACAGTTCAGAAAGTGCTAAAAATAGCTATGACATATGGCTGATAATATAGTAAGTAACTGTGTAGCAATGAAGAAATGTAGAATTGAAATGGAGTACATGTTGTTTAAAGAGTTATTTTTCAACAATGAAAACCAAGCTTTCATTTGGGCTGTAAAACAATCATTATGGCACAAGCATGAAAATAGCAACCATTATATTCTTCTGAAAGTTTAATGGTGTAACTTTGTGCTATATTACAGGTAAACATATAAAAATGGTTGAATGGATTAGGTTGTATACAGCAGACTGTGTACAGCTTTATTATAAAAGGTTAGATTCGTTAAGACTGCACTGTGCAATCATGGATCATGGCTCTGTGTTGCCAGTAGTTAGGTGAAGGATGGTGTGGTAAGTGCTGATAGGATGGGTAATTACTGTCTGACCAGGTAGCATGTTATGCAGGGAAGCCAGTGATATGACTGAACTAATCTCCTACTCTATAGCTTGGAAGTGGAGTTTTTAAGAAGAATCACTGTGAACCTCAGTAGCACTGTATTTGTATAATGTGGGAGTGCAGTACAACATACAGATTAATAGTAAAAAAGAAGGAAGAGAACTAGGAATGGTGGGGAGGATTCAACAAACTGAAACAAAAAGAAAGAAAGAGGGAAAGGGAATAAAGAAAGAGAGAGACTCCAAATCCGACTTCAGACCAGTGACATGTGGAGTACCACAGGGTTCAGTCCTGGGTCCTCTCCTGTTTGGTATCTACTTCTCTGAAGTACAGGCTAAAACAGAAGGTCTTTGGCTAACTAAATTCGCAGATGACTGCAAACTAGGAGCCATAATCAAAACTCCTAACGATGTGGACATCCTACAAAAGGGCCTCACTGAGACAGATGCCTAGTGTCAAAGCCATGGTTTCAAGCTCAATGCCAAAAAGTGCATTGTCAAAAAGTGCATTGTCATCCCCTTTGATAAAAACTCTGTATTCATGAACTACCACATAGGCGGTAGTCTACTTAACAGCGAAAGTGTGATAAGAGACCTTGGGACACAGGTGGACAGTAGTCTCTCCTTTGATAATCACATCGCCACAGTGGTCAGGAAATCCTTCTACATGGCACACCTCATCATAAAAGGTTTCTCATCCAGAAAAAAAGAGGTCATTGTTCCCCTCTACCCATCACTCATTAGACCTATTATAGAGTACAACGCCCCTTTCGGTATGTACCTCACAAGACATCTACAACAACTGGAAAGGCCACAAAAATACCTCACAAAGAGGATTACTGGCCTCAAACAGATGCCTTACACAGACCATCTCAAAAAACTCCAGCTTTACTCCATCACATATCGTGTAATCAGAGGCAATCCCTGCCTAACATACAAAGCTATGTCAAACCCAGAGCTGTTGGGCATGCTCCACTTAAAGAAATCCCAATCCCTCTGAGCTACATGCTCTAGGGACCTAAACCTTGTCACCACAATAAACAGAACATGCTGGAGGGATAGATTCCTGTCCCAGAGACTTCCCATACTCTGGAACAGACTACCTATCTATGTCAGACAGAGCTCCTCATTAGCACTCTTCAAGACAAATCTTGATGATTGGATGGGTAATAGGAAATTCACCCCAGGGATCACTTCTGTGGTTCTGCTTGACAGGGGCACAGGAAAATAATTTTCTTGGGTGGCGAAAGCCAGGGTACCTTTTTGGCTAGGCTTGTATAGGCCCTAGGGCCAATAGCCTAGTACCTACCTATGAACCTATGTGAAAAATAGTGAAGTTAGTAAGGTGAAGAAGGGAAAATGAATAAGAAAAGTAGGAAGAACAGAAAAAAATGAGAAGAAAAGTGAATAAAAAGGTAAAGGAAGGTAGAAAACAGAAAAAGAAAGATAAGGGGGAAGAAAAGCAGAGAGAATGCAAAGTAAACATATTTCAAAATGATATTAGTTTCTGGGACAGCTTCTAAATAACTGTTAGCTATCTACCTCTTTTATAGGTTTACTTCAGTCAAAGTTATAGAGTGAAGACTAGTCAAGGGAGTTTCTATTGCTACTAGACTAGGATTCCCAATAATTTCATGTATATAGTGTTTTTATTCATTACTATTACCAATATAGTTCTGTAAAAAATCCCTAAAAACTCGTTTGTGTACATCAGTCAATTATAAAAGGTTATGTATTATATTACTTGTTGTATATAAAAACAAATACATAGCACCATTACTTTCTCCTTTACTTATATGAAGGAGTTGACTTTATTATCTTTAAGCATTACTGGATTAAATAATCATAAAAAAGAGAAAACTTGTCAAAATATCTAGACATAAATAATGCACAAATAACATTTCAAGAAACACCCATAAAACATTTAGAAAAAATAAATGGAAGCCAGACAAATATACAATACTAGAACATTCCACATGTAAAACCAAAAGAACAGGAGTCACTATTCTTTGTAGAAATGATATACAAATTCCCCAAACTATTTATAAATATGAAGATCATGAAGGTTTGTTCTCAGTTATTGTTATAAATTATATGAATAAATATGGACCTTAGTTAAGTTATATTGGTTTTTGTGATGAGAGTAAAACCAGCTAAGAAGCATCTGGGTATCATTATCAGTAATTGTAAAGGTAACTTGATAACAATAAGAGATTTTAACTATATATTAGATATCTCAGACATTAGTTGTTGTGTCTTTCGGCTTTTTCCGGTTAGGGGTCGCCACAACGGAACTCTGGGCTGCTAATGATTGGCAGTAGATTTTTACGTGCTGAGTTGCCGGCCCTGACGCATAACCTTCAACAAAGGTACACCCATTCATGCATGTCTCCACAAAGAAGACGCTCTAGCTGAGAATCGAACAGGACAACGTCTTACTGTGCGGCGACAATCCTACTGCAGCACCACCACCGCAGTTTCATATCTCAGACATTAGTGCTAATAGAAAATTAAGATTAACTTCCACAGCTAAAACATAAAAAAATTGAAAATAATATTTTCATTTAAAATACACTTTAATATGAAATAAATATATCTTTGGGGTTTACTCATTGCTCTTTTAATTGTGGAACTCAGACCAGAATTGACAGAATTTTTATTTCGTAAGAAATAATTTCTAACATAATAAATTTTAATATAATTACATACCCACTATCTGATCACAATGTTCTGATTTTAAATGTTGAAGCAGACTTTAAGAAACTTTCATCAGTATCTGGCCTATGTTGCTAAATTAAAAGACTTTTAATCTTGGCTATTTTCAGAAATTGATCTTTTTATGCAAATTAGTTTCAAATAAAAGGTACACTGAATTTCTATCACATAAAACAGAACTAACTTTGAAAAAATTAAAAATTGCTTCATATATTATGTTACCTAAGCATATGTATAATTTAGTGAACAGAATCAAAATCCATACCAAATGAATAACATATCAGTAATAAAGAGTAACAAAGACAATAAACTATTTACAGATATGGGTGAAATATTAGAAGAATGTAGACATTATTATGAATCTCTGAATGACGAAACATATCAAAATGATGTAGATATAACTTCATACACTGATCAATTACTTCTAAAAATATTACTGCACTGCTGAAAAAAGAATTTCCTTAAACCTGTTATTCTTCAAGAACTAAAAAATAAAATAACTCAAACCAAACAAAACTGCAGGAATTTTGCAGAATTATATAAGATATTCCCTGAAATTTTTTTTCCATAAGACTGTCACTTATAATAAAATAAATGAACTAATTCCTTCCTCCTGGAAATATTCTTTGATCACTCAACTACTCAAAGAGAATAAAAATCCCCAGTTATGTTCCTCATATAGATTTATCTCACTTCTAAAGATTGATTACAAGATATTTATGTCCACTTTTTTGGACAAACTAAAGACAACATTACCCTAAATGATCAGTACAGATCAGACTGGCCTCATATTTAAGAGACTGAAATTTGATAACATTAAAAGACTAATAACTCTTACAGATATTAATAACAATAGGAACTTGTAGGAAACAAGAAGCCCTTTACATTAGGTTCAGACACTGAAAAAGCCTTTGACTCTTTAAACTGGAATTATCTAATCAAACTATAGCTCTGTTTCCAACACAGTTCATCTCACTGTTAACTAAAATATATAAAATAATAAAGCATATTTAAAATTGGGTCCATTCTCATCAAACAATATTTCCTTTCCTTTACTACAGGTACTAAACAAGAATGCCCATTATTGTGTATTTTATTTGCATTAGCTGTTGAAATATTAGCAATCTTAATTAGGACTAACAGCATTGAAGGTATAGAAATTAATAAAGTATACAACTCAAAAAATTATACTATTCACAGATGATATGTTGCTAACACTACAAAACTCTAATTCATCATTAGAAGAACTAGACCATATTATTAGATATTATCATAGAATTTCAGGCTTACATTTTAATGATGCTAATTCAGAATTCCTATTTCTAAATAAAAAGAGAAAACTAAAAAAAAAAAAACAGAATTACTGGTAAGGAATCCTCAGCTTTAACATATTTAGGTATCTCTATTCCTAAAAGTTTAGGAGAAACCAAAAATTTAAACTATGAAAAAATTATAAAAAATATCCAAGCTAATGCACTTGGAATAAATTCATAATTCCCTTTGAGGATATACTACAAGTAATTAAAATTGTATTCTTTCCAAAAATGTTATACATAATTCAAGCTTTGGAGCTCATTCTAAAAAAGCTAACAAAAAAGAAATCAATAAATTATTATTAAAATCTTCGGTGATTTCCAAATAGAACTTGGACTCTAGGAAGTATTCATTTTCCAAATGTAAAAAACCTATGCAAAGGCATCTGTTTTTAAAATCATATTTACAAACACAAAAAATCATATTTAACTGGTTAGATAAATATAACTCAAACTGGAAAACATTGCATTATTCATAATTTAATATCAATAAAATAAAAATCCATATCAATCATAATAATAATGTAGACCCTTTTTGGAGATATTTATGTAATTATATGCAATTTCGTATTTCCCCATTATATCAATATAATTATATTAATTTATCTTAAAAGCATTTAAAATACAATATTAAGTAGTAATAAGTAATATAGACCTGAAATGTTGGTTTGAGGCACTTAATCCTTTTAAAATAACAAAAAAATTTGTGTGGAAACCTTTACACAGGGACTTAAAATTTAGGGAAATAAAATATTCTTATGTTTGTATCAGTGTCTTGATGGCACAAATGTTAAAAAAATACTGTCATTAATTACTAAATGGATTCACTTACAAAATATTAGATACATGCACAAGACAAAGTGCATTATTTGTCATGTTTATAATATAAAGAGATACCAAAGCTAATACAAACACTCTATGAAATATTATATAATAAGCAAAATATGGGTAATATAATCTCCAAACTTTGCAAAATATTCATAGTAAAGAATGCCAACTTAATTGATAAATTTTAGGATTATGTAACATCAGGAAGTTACATATCCTTTTCTGAAGAAAATAAACTTTCATCTACTAGAATCCATAGAGAATGTTCCTGATCATATTAGTGGTGTATTTTCACATGGAAATGTTTACATAGAGCTTTTTTAATACCACATAGAACTTCAAAATTCAACAAAGATATTTATAGTGAATCAAAAAGGTAGAGAAGCACAGCTGTACTTGGCAGAATAAATGTTTAATTGATTAATGCTTTCATTTCTCTGAGTAGAAACTTCTTCAGATAAAAACACACATCAAATAGACTAATTTATATGCTCAGGTGATCTAAAATCAGATCGTCTAAAAATAGGTCATATGACTGCAGACACCTCAGACAGAACAAGCTACCTATTGTGGTCACAATGGTTATTGCAAGTATGTTCTTGTGGTTGACAATATTAAGGAGAATGGTTTTAAAATTAAAATACTTGATTATTTTAACTGTGAAACAAGGGGGGTATGTTACTGTGCACTTTGCAGCTTATGCCCTGCGTTTCATGTTGCAAAAACTGAGCATAGATTTAAAGACCTGTCTACGAGCACAACTATGAAATTAAGAAGAAAAAGGAAACAAATGCCCTATTAAAACATGTGGAAGAGGACACTGGACATGACTTTAAATTTATTATTGTAGAAAAAGTTTTGTCTAATGCAAGGGGTGGTGCGTGGTCTTTAAATATAGAGAGGCATGAGCTGTACTGGCAATTGCGTTTAAATGCTACCAGTTGGCCAGGTTTGAATGACCAAATATCGCATGCATGTATTTTAAAGTTAAAAACTTTTGGAGAGATATGTATATATATATATATATATATATATATATATATATATGTGTGTGTGTGTGTGTGTGTGTATATATATATATATATATATATATATATATATATATATATATATATATACACACACACACACATATGTATATATATATATATGTGTGTGTGTGTGTGTGTATATCATTTAAAAATAAAATAACATGCAGTCTGGGAAAACCTTATTTTTAGCAATAAATAACTATATAAATAAATAAACAGTAAATGCTTTTGTCTCATTTAGAAGGACTTCATCATAACGTTTTACATAAAAACAGTACAGATCTTTTATATGCAAGGTATGTATTTCCTAGCTCTCTACTCTAATACATTAAACTGAGCCTTGAAAAGGTCTGGAGCATGTTGAACAATCACACAAAAGATGTACAGATACTCCACTGATCAACATCACTAAAGTGACTATTCACTTTTAGCATCGATGCCCCTCAGCACCCTGACTGGATTGGCTTTTCTTTCCTCTTACTTTACTGGCTTGCTCTTCATTTTTTTCTCCCTTAGGCAATATTTGCTCACTTTTTGAATTTCCATTGGTTGTTACAACTCTCTCTGGGATTGGTAGATGACCTTATAAACTCTACCTTGACTGATATTTGGGAAACATAAAAAATTGGGTCTACTGTTAATGCTTATGTTGTTTTTCTGTTTTCTTGGTTCAGAAGTAGATGAGGAGGATATGGGGTGTATATAAACTAATCAAAAAGCATATATGTGCATGTGCATTCCTGTAGGCATATTACAATGTAATCAAATATTTAATTTCTAGATTCTCTGCTCGCTGTGGTCAGATTTAAGTCTGGAAGCTATCTTGACAGAAGTTGGCAATGAAGTTCTAGGCTGTAGGCAACCAGTTAACCTTTCAGTAACAACATAAAATAAATGTGGAGTGAGCAAGATGGCTGACTGGAAGGACCATAATGATTATCAGTAGTGAAATAATCTTTCTGGAGATTAGGATATTGTCTATTCTAACATTCATATTGTATTGTGTGGATTAGTGGGAATATGGTGTAAAGGAAATTTGGAATGGTCAAAGACATCCACCCAAGTCATTTACCTGGTAAGGTATTTGGTGGAATATCCAATTGGCTACAATGTCTGTAAAATTGACAACATCTATCAAAATGACTATCATTGCCAGTTCCTGAGTCAGATGGGATATGATAGATACTCAGACATTGGTCCCAGTGGCATGTCCTATATTGTGACTAAGCTACCCTCTTCAGAGAGTTTCTCAGTATTGATATACATGACCCTGATGACATTTCCCAAGGTAAGAAGATAAGAACATCAAGGAATAATCTGTGCTCTGTTTTTGTTAAATTGTTAAATGAGTTTCTTGTAGGATCATCAGAGTATGTGACTGTGCATTTATGTATTTGAACATTTTATATATTTTCATTGGGTTGGTTAGTCCATTAACATACTGCAATAATTTCAAAAATGAACGAGTGGGAATTAGTACACAGTGTACAAATGCAAAACTCAGCAAACTCCCTAATTTGTGAACTGAATCTACGATATGATAGCAAGACATGTAACAACACTGATATTAGACAGGAGTACAACAGTGTAAAGAGAAAACAGTCACTTGTATATGGAACTGCATGTTGTCATCTTATGTATGACTGAGTAATAGAAGACAGAGTGGGATTAGCTATCCAACTAAACTTTTGGAACTTTTGTTTCAATAATGATAATGCAGCTTTTGATTCATCTAACATTGGGAACCTGAACTAAATTCATCCAGGGTGATATACACCATAATATTCCTAATGAAGGGGCTTGTTCACTCCTGGACATATACCACATAATTGAGGGAGCACTGTCCTCCACACATGATGAGGAATATCTCATTGTATGGAATGCAGGAACTCTGCTGAGTGCCAAAAAAATCAAAACATTATGTTAAATGACACTTTTCTCATCTTTAAGTTTTTTATTTTCCCTGGAACCAGGTAACATTTTCAGTAACATGCTCTTTTGCGTGACCATACTCATAATGAAAAAAAATATTAGAGCATCATGTTTAATCTGCAATGATATAGCTCTATGAGCATTTCACATAACATATAATATAGATGTTTGATGTAGTTAATATTAAACCTGTGTTAATATGACAGTTAGATGTAATTTAGCATAATTTTTTTTGAAATGTTACTGTTGATATGTCTAATTAGAGTTTAGGCGATAACATAATTTTATTGTTCCGCATCTTCTCAGAAGATACTGTTGGTATCCTAATTAGAGTACAGCACATGTGGAGAACTAGGCTTATATGGTCTACTTGAGTTACATGCTAAGTATTATGGAAAGTTATTGCATTAGTTGTAGCTAGTCCCGAGTTGTTAGAGTAGGGAGTTACTAAAAGCTAGCATGCGTCGAAAACTATGGACTGGTCTGCTCTCATAGGTTCATAGATCAGTACTAGGCTAACTGCCCTTATGGCTATTTTATGCCTAGCCAGTTACCCCATGTGAGAATCAAACCTTACACCTTGTGTCTGTAAGGTAACCTTAACCATTATTCCAGCTTCCCACAGCTATTATGCTAACCTCCCAGCCCTTGTTTAAAATTAAAAGAAAACACCTTAGAACTAAAACAAAAAATCTATTTTTTTTCACTCTGTCTCTTTTGTCTGAGCTATTTTAACATCTTCAAATCACTCTGACTGCTTCTTATAGAATTTTAATATGTTTTCTGCAAAATAGCTGTCAATGGGGCTTGACATATCAATGTGATCTTATTTTTCTTCAGGCCTTTCTCTTTTCCATAATCCATTTCAAGTCTTCTTTATATGTCATGCTAGACATAAGGAAGTAGGTGTGTATTCCCTTCCATTAACATGTAATGGGATTAGTGTCAGTTACTGTTAACTTATATATTGTTTGTAACAGGAATGCTTCTTTTATTTATTGAATGGCCCTCATTTGTGTGTGTCTCAGGGCTTGTTTTATAGTATACTAAGGAATTATACAGCTGCAACCAAAACAGTTGCTGAATTGCAGGCCTTTGTTCAAAGTATCTTTGTGTAGTACAAGATGAATTGACACACCCTCCCCTTACACTTTGGTAAATGTGCTGATACTTTACAAGAATTACAAGAAAAAATATTTTCTGACTTTCCTCTAAATGTCACAGACATCTTTGATACTACATTAAAGTCATCTTAAAATGTAAAATAGTATAAACAAACATTTAAAGTTTAACGCTTAGCATTTCAATAATGTGATGCTGCTTATGTAACTTTGTCAAAAGAGGTGACAGCTGCCTTTGATCCATTGACTGATCTAATTGATCTGTTGTGCTCTGAAAGTCATGGCTACATTGGAAGCAGCATTTTCTCACCTCTCTTTTGTGTTTACATCAGCCTGCGCTCCTGACTATGAAGTTCTCTGTGTCTGTGGTGGTATGTCATGCAGGTGTAGACAAATTCCTTTAAAAAAAGTGTGTGGTCTTTCCCTTTCTTTGATATCAAAGTGAGAAAATGAAAGTTGTATAAAGCAGAAGTAGGTTTCAGGTACCTACACAGTACTGGAATATTATAGGGAGAAGCCAACCTAAGAGTTGAGTTAAACTGTAGGAGAAGGTGGAGTTTTCCTTTAACTAGGTTTGCCACTTAGAATCCAATATTTTAGAAAAAGCTGATTTACAAGAATTTTAAGACGGGATCAGTTTATTATTTGTATGAGTTATATTTATAACTGGTGGTCAAAACTGTAATTATGAAATGGTTATGGTAAACTATTCCATAAAGGCATGGTACAGAGACATATGTATATGAATTAAAGTATCAGTCATATTTAGGTTGGGCCAGGTCAATGGTTATTATGTTTATCTTTTACGTCTGCATAAACTATCTGTTTGAATAGCCTGGTGGTGGCCTGCTCTTCAGAAGGGACATTTTTTTGTCTGTGTGTTCTGGTTGACACCAGAGCATTATCATGAGTGTTACAGGGTGGGTGTTTGTTTAGATTAAATAATGGAAGATCACTGGATGGCAGTCATGCTACTTTTGCTTCATATTTCATGAAGATGAAGGACAGCGGCATAATCTCTAAGTGTTGTTGCAGCAGTCTTTCATTAAGTAGAAATGTATCTACTTTTATAGTTAAATACTGGGCATTCTGTTGGCTACACTGATGAACAGACCTAGCAAGGTCTTCAAGAAAGCTCAACTAGTGATGAAACTAAGGGATGACTGGAAGTGATGGATATGATGGGCTAGTTTATCCTGATTATGTCTGGACAGATACCTATGGTTATGAGAATGCCTGCCTGGACGGTATGATACAATCTGGAGGGTTGTAATATGTATTCTAATAGGTAAGGGGTTTTATATTTTAGTGGTATGGCACTTTACAGGGATTAAGCTATATTGCAAGAAGTTTCTTGGAATGTATGGTTTAAGATATGTCAGTAGGGGTGATGGGAGAGTCTAAGGTGAGGTTTTTGAGCACTAAGTTGCCCAAAGACAAAAAGCCAGGCATTCTGATATCCTGAATACTGACCTAGACTCTGTAGCAAGGTTGATAGGATATACCAAATGTATTGCTAAAGATATGATTATGTTTTGATATCTTTTTTTTTTTTTTTTTTTTTGTAATTCAGTCTAGTTTATGACTAGAGGATTTTTGCTTCTTTTAATGTAGTATTAGGACTAGACTGCTTATAGAAGTAATTATAAAACAGCTAAGCAGAAAAGCTTGTAATATGTTAATGTAGTTTTTTTAAGTATTATAAATGGTAAAGGTTAAGTAAAAGTATGTACTGTATGATATGTTGTAACTGAGAAAGGGAATGCATATGAACCAGGCAGAAAATGTTATATTTCGACGATTTATAATGATAAGATTTTGCATGATACTGAATGGAGCTAGCTTACTCAGGTGTTCTTTCTTTAATTTTCATGATCCAATAAATATTAAGGGCCAATTAATTTGGGGCAGATAAGTTTTGTTTATGGCAGTTCCCAGCTGTGTAAGAAATGGTGTATATATATATAATATATATATATATATATATATATATATATATATATATATATATATATATATATATAAAATGATATGATTAAAAAATGGGCCTGGAATATACAAATAGAGAGGTTAAAATTGTATACTTCAGAACTTCAGGGTTCAGTCACTCCTGGGACCGCTCTTGTTTGGCATCTACTTCTCTGAAATACAGGCCAACACTAAGGGACTCTGGCTAACAAAGTTCGCATATGACTGCAAACTGGGAGCCATTATTGAATCCCCAAATGATGTAGATACTCTACAAAAGGGCCTTACAGAAACAGATGCTTAGTGCCAGAGCCATGGGCTCAAGCTCAATGCCAAGAAATGTATAGTTATTCTCTTTGGGAAAAAACATGTACCCGTGAATTACCACATAGGTGGCAGTACACTAAACACCGAAAGTGTGATAAGAGACTTAGGGACACAAGTGGACAGTGGTCTCACTTTCAATAACCACATCACCACAATAGTTAGGAAATCATTCTATGTGGCACACCTCATCACTAAGGGCTTTTCATCCAGAAAATGGAGGTCATTGTCCCACTGTACCCATCCCTCATTAGACCCATTATAGAATACAACGCCCCATTTGGTATGTACCTTTCAAGACATCTGCAACAACTGGAAAGGCCGCAGAAATACCTCACTAAAAAAATCACAGGCCTAAAGCAGGTGCCCTAAACTGACCGCCTTAAAAAACTCCAGCTATACTCTGTCGCATATCATCTACTCAGAGGCGATCTCTGCTTAACATACAAGGCCATGTCAAACCCAGAGCTGTTGGACATGCTACACTTAAAGAAATCCCAATCCCTCAGAGCCACAAGATCCAGGGATCTAAACCTTGTCATCACAATAAACAAAACATGCTGGAGGGTTAGGTTCCTGACCCAGAGACTCCGCAGACTCTGGAATAGACTGCCCATACATGTCAAGCAGAGCACCTCCTTGGCCCTCTTCAAAAGGAACCTTGACAATTGGATGGGAGATAGAAAATTCACCCCGGGGATCACGTCAGCCACCCTGCTAGACAGGGGTCCAGGGAAGTGAATAGTGTGGGAAGAAATAGCCAGGGAATTGTTATGGCTAGGCTTGTATAGGCCCTAGGGCCGATAGCCTAGTACCAACCTATGAACTTACATTATAATATTGTATTTTGTTTTGCATTTTCTCCTTCCACATTTACTAACAATGGACTCTGCTTAGTTGGAATTTCCTGGCTAACAAAATAAAGGCAAACAGATAAACATACAAGCATACTCTGCCTTTTTGTCCTTCTGGCATGTGACTTTCTGCCCATTTTGATTTTACTAATAAAGTACTGCTATTGAAAATGAAGAAAACTGCACTAATTGAAAGATCTGCATGTTGCCTGAGCAATTATTAAGAGGGCACCATATACTTTATCATCATCCAACCGAATAAGACTCCTTCTTGTCAAGTTCAAGTTTTTGATGTTGAACTCCATGACTATTGTTTTCCATAAGAAATCATTGCCTGTGCAGTTTCTAAGTGTGTGTCAGCAGTGATGGTTTATGTTTTTGGAGAGTTCTGTGTTTTTTTCATGTTTAAGTGACTATGAAGTTGATATATAAAATTCTGGGGGTGTGGTGGGATTGTCCCACCCCCCACTGAAGTATGGTCCAAGGGGACTAACCTTCTACAAATATTCTTTTTTTATTAATTTTATTGGATTGAACTCCCAACCAATTAAACTTGGTGAGTTGACTCCTTGTTAAGTCAACACAGTACTATGTAGGTTAAGCTACCAAGACCATACTGACTGTGATATTCAATGCATCTAAAGGGTTATGTAATTTGGTGGTAACAAAGTGTTTAGTGTACAGCTCCCTTCATAGAGCCTGGTTGTTCCACACAGTTAACATAGTTTTTATGTAGCATTATTTTTAGTAGTAATTAATTATTTTAATAATTCATAGAAAGTTTGTGAATGTCACAGAATTGATAATTAAGTTGTTACATGTTAGTAAGGTGGATTTGTTATCATGAATAGTGTAAAACCCACAAAGTTCTAGCATAAAAATGACTGCTTCGTGAGCTAAACTTAAGCATACAATTATGCCAGCAAAACAATGTATGTGTTTGCAGCTTGGTCCTTGCAGCAGCCCTGTCTCATTTCATCTTTGCTTTCACTTAATCTATCTCATGCTAATGTGAAAGTTTCTTTCATTCCAAGATTCTTGTTCTCCTTTGACAATTTGTGCAAGCTTCTTCACCACCTTATCTGTGGAAGAAAATGTTCTCACACAAAATGTAATTACAATTCCATCTACTTACCATCTGTGTCCTTTCTTCTACTACCATTCTTTCTTCTAAATTCTAGTTCTGTCACCCTTGTCTTTGCCAAGGTATGCCTCCTTTTCATACCCCCTTTCCCCAGAGTAAACACTGTGGTCTCTGCAGCCTCTTTTTATATGGCAGATGATCTTTTCATTTTACAAACGTAATGAAGCACCGACAGCACCACAGCTATGAGATACACTAAGAATACAGGACCAGAACACATCTACAAATTTTTAGTTTTACAGATATTGTTGGAGAAACAGAGATGGGATAATTCATCCAATGATACAGAAGCTGCCGAACAGAGATTGATCATATGATTTAATGCAGATAAACCTCAGGGTTTGAATCAAATGGTGTCGTTTAAACCGTTTTTAAAAGCTCGACCATTGAGGCATTGAGTTTTTTGAATGGCACGTCCAGTATATATATATATATATATATATATATATATATATATATATATATATATATATATACTTTTATATTTTTATACTTATGCATGTCTATATGCTGCTTTTATGTGTATGTAAATACACAAGTATATTTTAGCATTCATTTATATATTTTTCACTGTTTATATTACACCTATATACTCTTAGCAAGGCACATGCATTAGTATATATACTCACTGGTATCAAGTCAGATGTATTTTGTACACATTTTTCATAGATATATTTTATATATTTTTTTATATGTTTTGTATGTATTTTTTCTATGCATGTTTTAACAGTATCATTAGCTTGGACAAGGAATGTGTGGTGTAAGATATTCTTATTGCATTATTTAGTTTTATATTTTTATTCTGCATTGGCAACTGTGTTTCTTTTCAATTAACACTGATTAGGGTAATTGCTTGTATCATCATGTGACTGTTTCAAGTGTTTAAGGAAGGGTGGAATTTCAACAGTTGTCTGATGAAGGGGTAGATCCCTGAAAGCGCTAACCTGTGTACTGTTTGTACTGTTTAACTTAAATAAATCTCCTAGCTGTGGTACTGTCGGTGCTTATTTACGTTTGTAGTTCCTTATTTTCCAGTTTTGTGCCTAGAGAGGAGTCTGTGCACCTATTGATCTTTTCATTTTGTCTGCAACGTCCCCACCAGTGTAATTTTTTCCTCTAAGCTTTCTCTAAAACAGAGTATAGCATTCCAAGTGTAACCCTACCAAAGCTGAACAGACAGGAATTATAAATTCAGCATTCCCAAATCCCCTCCCTCCTTGAACTTTTCATCTCATCATTCTGACAGACTTTTGCTATTATCACTCTGCCCTCTGTGGTTTATTCGAACTGGGACAAAGCTGTCTAGGTCAATTCTTCTTCTGTGGTTGCTCACACCTTCTTATCTACACTGTATATTATTTAGGATTGCTGTCTAAAGCAAATGATTATACTTACCTGGATTGTAAATCAGTGACAGCTTCTTTTTTACGTTCGCGTCATCAGGCTAGTTAGATCCTTTCTCACATTCTCTCTTCTGTCTTTCACACTTCAGTATAGTCTTGCTGTTATTGCTAAAATTATTTGTTTGTCTTTCATCCTTCTGTGTGGAACCATGTTGAAGGCTTAACTTAAGTCTTGGAAATTGATAACCCCTGGGTTTGGTCTTTCCACTTATGCTGTTTCCCAGTCATAAAACTGTAATGAACTTTACTGACATACTTCATCTTCCCTGAATCTTTCATGATCCCCATCCAACAGCCCATTTTCTATCAGAAATGCAAAACAGGCTACTTCTGAGAAATGTTCATGTTGTTTTTCCCAGGATTAATGTAATATTAAGAAACTGAGGATCTTTTTCAGACCCTTTGTTGTACAGTGGCAGTACAGTAAACTCTCAGTTAACTGGCACCCATGGGGATTAGTAGATGCTGGATAACTATAATTTTTGATTGCTTGAGAGCTACTATTAAAAATAGGGCTGACTAATACTGTACTGTATAGTATTTGTTTGGTTTGACTTGTTCTCAGGTTGGGGAGAGAGGGAATTTATTCCTAGCTTCCTTTTTAAAACTTTAAAACTCTAAAATATAAGGTATGTTCTTGCAGGAGGAAAACAGAAAGTGCAACAGATAAAAATTGTACTGTATTTCTTCGATATTTTTGCTGGTTGCTTGGATTCTGGTTAACTGAGAGTTTATTGTACTAATGACACCTGACAGTCCAGTTGACATGCTTCAGTCTTCAGGGACAGGTTGTACAGTTTACTTAGGGGAACATTCTGTATCCCGACAGCTTCTTCAGCACTTTAGGTGGTCCCTGAGTGTTATCTGATTTTTAGTTCTACCTTCTTTTTTACCACCTCTTAGATTATTCTTTGTTATGCTCATTCTTAAGCACTGAAATCTCAAGTGTCTTTTCTGCTTGGAGTTCACTTTCCTTTGCTTTTGGTGAATTTTGAGACAAAAAAGGATTTCACCTTGCTGGTTGGCTTCTCATCACTCTGCTTCCCACCTTCTTCCCACACCAAAAAACAAGTTTCTCTTTCTTCTTTTCACCTTAATATCTTATAACTTTCATTCCAGTTTGGCTTTCCTTATTACCTTAGTTGTATTTTTCATTGAGTTTTCATACCTCCTTTGCTCTTTATGTCTATCCTCCTCTTAGATCTAATAGAACTCAGTATATTGCTGTTTGCTGTTAAGGCATGCTTGCATATATGCATATGTTAGTACTAGGCTAGATGCCCTTGTGGACCATTTTAAGCCTAGCCAATTACCCCATGTGAGAATCAAAACCTGCACCTTGTGTTTTTTATAAGGTAAATACCTTAACCATTATGCCAACCTCCCACCTTCTTCTCCCTTCTTTTTTCCTCTTCCTCATACATTTTTTCATTCCTTCCCATATCAATTTTTTGTAAAACAAAACTCCAAATTTCTTTAGTAAAGCTAGTTCATGCCATCTGTTTATGTTGTTTTAACTTTATCAATCAGGTCCTCGTAATGTCCACCTTTGTAGTTCTAACTATCTGTTCCGGAATCAGTTCCTATACTGTTCTACTATCATCACAATGCATCATACAGATGCATTGTGATGCATTGTGATGCATCACAATGCATCATACAGATGTGTCATCACCGATTGCCTTCACTTCATCTTCATGCACTGCATCTCTGTTTACTGGTATCACAAATAAAAAATGTGTTTTCGTCCTTTAAGGATCCCTTACTATTTATACAAAATATGCATTCCCTTCTAACAGGTGATGCTGGAATCTTCCAGTTTACCCCTTCTAAATTCAAATCTCCCATTTATTATTATTTTTCACTCCTAGCTCAACTCCAGATTCGCTATTTTAATTTAATATCATCATCCTCTCTGATGACCGGATGTCGGTAATTTAAGCCAGTTCATCATTGCTCCCCTTCCTAATTGTCTGTTCTTTGATACAAAATATCATGTTTCCATTCTTTGTTTTCCTCATTACTCATTCCTTTCAGTGAACTTTACCCAACATAAATGTGTCCCAAGGTAAAGTAATAATAATAACAACAACAAAACAACAATAATAATAATATAATAATGCTGTTATTACTATTAATGCCCATGGTTTAGGAAACCTTTGAGGAAATTACCAAAAAACTGTTTTGGTGATAGTCCATGACTGGGTGTGGGTAATGCAGGATTCACCCATGACTTGCATAGTTTGGTCATGAGGATGAAGCCTGAGTGATTGAACAAAGCCAACCACTGGCAAATCCTGCATTACCCAAGGACAAGAGTTAGTTATTGCTATTTTATAATGACCTTATTTAAGAAAGAAATTTCTTACTTTTTTTAAAATAATGATGTGAAGTTGTTAACTCTCGCCGTTTATTCTCACTGATGGGTTCAGAGCTGATCCTCGGCTCCGACACGGCCGATAGCAAAGCTCAAGGTTTGCCAGTAGCTCGAGACCAAGCGTCTTATCCCACAATGCACTGCTGGAATTACCTCAGATCTAGTTTGCCGCGGCAAGAGAGATCTCAGTGATCCAGCTAGCTCAGACCATTTGTGAGGAAAAAAAACAGCAAGTTTTGATAAAAATCTTTCTTTTTGTCTTAGATATTTTCATATAGATAGTTGTGTGTTAGTGTTAAAAATTTTAATAATAGAATCTGTAGTTTCGGATAGTTAGTGCCCTGTTGGCTTTCTTTGTTTTGTGTGGGCCTTTTAGCCCTATTCAGAGTTATTAATCTCTATTTTCTAATAGTCAGGGTTTTTCTCTGTGGGCCTCTTTAGCCCTGTATTTGTAAAATATAGTTTATTGTTATAGATAGTGCCCGGGTTGGTCTTAGTTGCTTTGTGGGTCTTTACAAGGAAAGTCAGGACTTTACTGTATTAGTTTTCAGTATACTGGTTTGTTTTACCTTTACTATGTCGGATGACAAGGAAAAGTCCCATCCTAAATCGGGATTCAAGAAATGCCCAGATTGTGGGCAGAAAATGTCCATCACTGACGGACACATTCAATGTGTCTACTGTCTGGGGGCTAAACACCTCCAAGACACTTGCAGCATTTGCCATTCTTTTTCTTCAAGAGTCCTCTTGGAGAGAAGGATGAAGCTAATAGACAGGGGATTACTGCAGCATTCCTTTTCTGAGATGTTGAGTAGCCATGAAGGTACTAGCACATCCTCCAAATCCACAAAATCTTCCGACCCCAAAGTGGCAGAAAAGGCAAAAACTTCAGCGGGAGGGTCATCAGTTCCACAGACCTCGGAACCGAGTGTACCTCTGATTCGGAGCCAGCTCTCAGTATTGGAGCCGGTCTCTGAGGTTCCCACTTCTCCTCTGCTCCAGTCAGCACCTTCGGTGCATTCATCTAAGTCCTCATTCAGCCTTTCAGATTTGGACATGGATCGGCTAGTGCAGAAGCTTTTACAGGCACCAGGACTTGCCAAATTGTTGTCGGCCCCAACCAGCTCATCGGTGCAGAAGACCATAAAACCGGATTTGTCTACTCCTCGTCAGAGCTGTACTGGACTCTTGGAGCCGAAGAAAACAGAACCGATGATTGTTGAACCCTTGAAGCCGATAACCATACCGGTGTTATCGGCTCCATCTACTCGGATGTCCTTGGTGCTGACCGAGGACTCTAGGAGCCGACGCTCTCCCATCAGGTCTGGGGAGGATAGTTGGACCGATTTGTCTGTGCCGACTCTTCCTCTCGGGGCTTCGGCTCGGATGAGCTTGGCTCCTACCTTGGGCTCGGAACCCATGGTTTTGGTGCAGGAGGATCAGATGGTACTTTCGGGTCCATCTACCCCTTCTCGTTGGAGCCATGGTGCCTTCAATGCTATGAGGAGAGTCCTGTCTCCAAAGACAACGTCAGCATCGGTTCGGCCTTCCCTCTCCTCTCAAGCTCCTGTGTCTGCTTCTTCGTCTACCGGTCCCCCTAAACGTAGAGACCCTGAGCCTCAAGTACCCCCACAGGGCATCCCCTGCTCTTCTGAGACCTCCCCAGATCCCCCCACTGAGGAGGTGCCCAGGAAGAGACTGTGGAAGAGGAGGCACTTAGACTCCCCACAGGAGTCTTTGACATCTGACACAGACTTGGATGAGTCAGAAGGGTCCCCTTGATCCCCCTCTGAGGATATCTCCTTTGCAGAGATACTAGAGATCCTTAGTCAGAGGGGCGATTGGCAGTCCAAGACCCCTACTGAGGACGAGTCCGTGCTCTTGAAGGCTTTTGGGTCTCAACCTTCCACTTCTTGGGTGTCTCCGCCTTACTACGAGCTCATGGAATTGATCTCTCATAAGGCGTGGGAGTCACCAGAGGCCATGGAACCTGTTCCTCGCAAACCAAATAAATTCATGTCTGCCCCAGTGGACAAGCCATTTTTGACAAAGGGAGTGCCTATTGATGCCATGGTGGTAGCTGCAGCCACCAAAAAGGAAGTGTCTGAGACATCCACATCTATCCATCCTCCTAACAGAGATTCTAGGATCATGGATAGATATGGGAAACGCATGTTTAGTTCAGCGACTTTTTCTCTGTGATCACTGAACTACTTAACCCATTTTATGAGATTACAAAGAGATCTCCTAAAAGAGCTAGGAGATACTCTCCAGGGTACGGTAGCTGCAGGGGTGGCCGACAAAGTCAACGCCCAGCTCACTACCCTAAACTCAGTGGTAAACTCATCCATGCGCCTCATATCTTATGCAGCTGATGGTTCGAGTAGAGCCGATAGTTCGGGCATTGCTCGTCAAAGACAAGCCTGGATGCATCTCTGTTCCTTTGCAGAACCCTTTAAGTCTTCCTTTATCAACACCCCATTTGATGGCTCATCAGTGTTTGGGCCTAAAGTAAAGGAAACTTTAACCAGGTGTGAGCAGGAAGGCAAGACCTTATCTGCCGTTGGAGTCTGTTTTTCTACCCCTACTCGGCCCTACCCCAAGGGCCCTAGGGGAGGGAAAATGTGGTTCGGAAAAGCACAGGGAGCCTTTCAGGACACACATGGAGAAACCCCCTCTAGAGGCAGAGGAGGGGGTTATAACGGAAGACACCACCCTCATGGCAGAGGGGGTCCACAGCAACAGGGTGACAGGGGTCAGTTTTCTGGTCAACCCTACCAGCACTCCTGAAAGGGGGCCCTGATGTTCGGCTCTGGAGGCAGTTGGGGGTCGCTTGTCTTTGTACCCAGAAGCCTGGCTAAACATAACATCAGATGCATGGGTAGAAAGCATCATATCCAGAGGATATTTCATACCGTTCTCTACCCCTCCCATTCCTGTAAACAGAATCCTAGATGTTCCACCCAGTCTCCGGGAACAAGCAATTGTAGAGGTCCATAGATTGCTAGAAAAAAGAGTCATCCAACCAGTCCCAGCAGACCAAGTTAGGTTCGGAACTTACTCAAGATTCTTTTTGGTACCAGAGAAAACAGGGGACTGGAGACCTATCTTGGACCTCAGCAGACTCAACCGGTTCATAAAGAAAGAGAAGTTCTGAATGGCCATGCTTCAGTCCATTCTTCCCTTCCTAGGGAAAGGCAATTGGATGTGCTCCATAGATCTCAAGGACGTGTACTATCACATGAAGATGAACAGACACTCCAGAGATCACCTGCATTTCTGGCTGGGAGCCAATCATTACCAGTTTTGAGCCCTGCCCTTTGGTCTCACTACAGCCCCAGAGTGTTCACCAAATGCATGGCAGTGGTCACGGCTCACCTGAGACGTCTAGGATTCCAGGTGTTTCCATACCTAGACAATTGGCTCCTCACCACTACCACCAGGCATCAAATGACTCAGGCATCACAATACACTCTGACACTCTGCCATCAATTAGGCATTACAATCAACTTTGAAAAGTCTGCCTTATCACCATTGCAGCATACCATTTTTATAGGAGCAGAGTTAGATACCACAACTACCACTCTACGTCTTCCAATTGAAAGAGTCTCACTTCTCTGCCAACACGTCAGCTCACTGGTGTCAAAGAACAAAGCTACAGTAGCAGAGGTCTTGAGGGTGCTAGGTTTGATGGTGGCAGCAATCCTGGCTATACCACTCGCAAGGATGCATATGCGAATTCTTCAATGGCTCCTCTTTGCTCAGTGGTCTTACCAGAAACTACCGATGCACCACACGATTCTCATCATGGATTCTTGCAAGAGAGACCTTTGGTGGTGGTTGACGTCTCTTCATGTCACAATCGGAAGACCTTTTGCCCCCCCCAGTAGCCACTGTGACCACGGATGCTTCCCTGATAGAGTGGGGGGGGCATTTTCAGGGAAAGATTGCCCAAGGCACATGGACAGATCAAGAATCACATCTCCACATCAATGTTCTAGAGTTGAGAGCGGTACGTCTGGCGTTGCAGTACTTTCAGGACTCTCTTCCTCTAGGAACTATTGCAATTCAGACGGACATGTCAGTAGTCTGGTACTTGAACAAGCAAGGCGGAACCAAGTCTTACCCCCTTTGTCGAGAAGCCTGCAGGGTCTGGCAATGGGCTGTGTCATCCCAGCATTTTCTGTTAGTAACGCACATCCTGGGGAAATCCAACGTGATAGCGGACAAGCTAAGCAGGGCGATATTGCTCCCTCATGAGTGGTCTCTCAAACAACAGGTTGCAGAGTTGATTTTCTGCAAATGGGGCCAGCTTTGCTGCGACCTCTTTGCCAGCCACATCAGTTCAAAATGCAGAAGCTACTTTGCCCTAATACCACCTCCCGGTCATCCCCCGAGAGATGCACTTTTACACAATTGGCCCCCGGGTCTCCTGTATGCATTCCCACCCTTCCCATTGATACCCAGAATTTTATAGAAAGCAAAATCACTGGGAAGGACTGTTATCCTCATAACCCCCTACTGGCCTCGACAGATTTGGTTCCCGTTTCTCCACCATCATCTGTTGGAAGATCCATGGATCCTGGACCCAGTTCCAGACCTTCTGACACACCCGTCAGGGGACCTCCATCCATCACTGCAGTCCCTGAAACTGACTGCTTGGCTAATCCACTTCCCCTAATTGCCAGGCTTCATTCAGTTTTAGAAGATACAAGACAAATTCTCTTGTCTTCTCACAAGCCATCTACCAGGAAATTATATGGCAGTAAATGGAAAAGGTTCGCAATTTGGGCCAACACGCATAAAATTGACCCTTTCCGAGCTCTGCTATCATCCATTTTAGAATTCTTGATAAAGATTTTTAAGGAAGGGGCAGCAGCTGCTACAGTTCAAGTCCAGTTAGCTGCCATCTCAAATTTTCACCTTGGGTTTGGTGGCTCAAATGTTATGGGCCATAAAATATCTAAGACTTTTCTTAAAGGTGTTCTTCACATGAGACCTCCTATCAAAATTCCCTATTCTTCCTGGAATTTAAACTTTATGCTGTCTCAAATTATTCTTCCCCCTTTTGAACCAGCATCTTCTTGTGATCTCAAATATTTATCCTGGAAAATTATTTTTCTAGTGGCCATTACTTCTGCCTGCAGAGTGTCAGAACTTCAAGCATTACCTGTCAGACCACCTTACATGATTTTCCATGCTGACAGAGTATCTCTCAGAACAACCCCCTCATTTTTATCTAAAGTCTGTTCTGAATCAAATATCAATCAGGTCATTGAGCTGCCAGTCTTTTTTCCCAACAACTCTAACAAATTGGAATACATCCTGCACAAACTTGATGTACACAGATAGCTCAGATTTTATCTTGACAGAACTAAGGATATTAGAAAATCAGATCAACTTTTTGCATCCTTCTCAGAAGCCAGAAAAGGCAATCCAGTGGCTAAAACAACCTTATCTAAATGGTTATCAGATTGTATATCCTTTGTTTATGAGAATGTGAGCATGCCATTGACACACAAACCTAAGACTCATTTTGTCAGAGCTGTTTCTACGTCTTCTGCTTTTCAAGCTAAATTGCCTCTTGACAATATTTGCGCTGCAGCCACTTGGTCTAAGCCTTATACCTTTATCACGCATTACAAAGTAGATAAGGCTTCCAGGGACAGGTCTTCCTTTGGTTCCACGGTACTGAAGAATGTACTTCCATGAGCCACCCAAGATTGAGGGTGCTAGGGACACTACTCATCAGTGAGAATAAACGGCGAGAGTTAACAACTTCACATAAAGAAGTTATGTACTTACCATAATGTTCCATGTGAGTTGTTTATCTCACCTTTATTCTCACGTCCCTCCCTCCTTCCCCCTCCTAGCTGATTGTTGACTTAGAGGCTAGTACCATCCTGGTTATTCAGTATTTCTTCTTCCCCTTCGGGAAGTGTTTCTTTGTAGAAATAAATAAAAGGGTATATATATATATATATATATATATATATATATATATATATATATCTATATCTATATATATTGTTACTCGCAGCAAACAAGATCTGAGGTAATTCCAGCGTGCGTTGTGGGATAAGGGGCTTGGTCTCGAACTAGTGGCAAAACTTGAGCTTTGCTATCAGCCATGTCGGAGCCCAGGATCGGCTCCAAACCCATCAGTGAGAATAAAGGTGAGATAAGCAACTCACATGGAATGTTATGGTAAGTACATAACTTCTTTTTATTGCATGACAGCACTCGTCTTCTGCCTGCTGTACTGATTAGTGATGCATTGCACATCCCATGATTGATAATTAAATATTACCCATAATGAATATAACTGGGATCATACCATAGATAATTTGAGGAGAACAATGCATGGGATCAAGCAATTCAGAGCTGCCTCTGTCCATTAGTAATACAAGGGGCAGTCCTGGGGTAAATTTTCTGTTTCTCCTCCATAGAGCCATGTTGTGCTTGAATTTGGATGGGGATGAACTTTGTTTTATGTGCACGGGGAGTCAGTCCCAGAGCAGCAATAACCTCTGCGGGATATTCCTGTCCCTCCAAACTGTTTTGTTGATGTTGCAGAAGAGGTTTAGAACCCTAGACTGAGTATTTCTGATGCCATTTGATTTGCTGATGTGCAGTAAATCCATCAGTATTGGGTTGGAGGACGCCATGTATGCCAGACACAGGTCACCTCTTAGCAGTCTATAGGATAAGTATAGTGACAGAACTTTGAGTCAGTCCTTGTAGGACATGTTGTTTAGGTCTGGTATCCTTTTAGTAAGGTATGTTTGTGGGCATTCCAGTTGTTCCATGTTTCTGGACAGATACATACCAAAGGGGAAATTTTATATTCAATTATTGGCCTAATGAGGTATATAAGGTGTGTGTACCATTTTGTATTCATCCATTCCTTTGATGATATTTTCAAAAAAAAATCCATCAGGTTGATTAAGCGTGACCTGCCCTTGATGAATTGACAGTTCCCTCCTCCACACTACTGCAGAGGTGTTAAAACTGTCACTGCACTAAGAGACCCTTGCAGAATCAATTCCTCTTGGACTACAAAAGAAAACCCTGAACAAAGGCCTGCAATTTAGTTACTTTTCTGGCTGTAGCGGGATAACTTCTAAGTATAGCGTAAAACAATGTCTGAGCCAAACATAAATGACTGTGATTGCAGACAGAAAAGAAGCAGTCCTTTTACAGAAGGTAAAGAAGATAAGTGACTCACACACATCCCATTATATGTCAATGGCATGGGAATTCACAGTTACTTCCTTATGTCTGACATGAGTCATACAAACCATTATGGAAGAGAGAAAGGGGTGAGGGAGAACAAGATCATATTGATACAGCAAGCCCCATTAGTAGCCATGTTATGGAAAATAGGCTAAAATTACAAAGAAAGCACTTGGAGTGATTTTTAGGTGTTAAAATAGGTCAGGACACAAAGATGGAGTAAAAAACATTTTTTTAGTTCTAGGGTAGAGTTTTCCTTTAAGTCTGGGGAATTTAAATCAGTCTTATCTGTTTTGTAGCAGATATTATTGATATAAATTTGCTTCACATTCTGTAACAAGAGATCCTTTTCTATTTGTTCCTCTATCTGTGCCAAATGGGAGTGTTCTAATGGCTGCACATTCTGCTAATTCATTGTATATGCATCATAAATATGGACCCTTTTACCTGCCAAGGGAATTCTTAGCTGTTATCATCATCTCAGCTGTTTATATTCCTCCAAGTGCAAACACAAATGAAGCACTGGACACACTTTACCAACAAATCAGTGAAATGCAGAACAAAGACCCTGATTGTGTCTATATGATAGCGGGTGACTTTAACCAGGCTAATCTAAAATCAATTCTACTGCATTATAGATCGGGTCTACACCAATGTCAAACAGGCATTCAGGGCAAAGCCCCTCCCACACTTTGGTAACTCAAATCATCTATCCATTATGCTGACACCAGCCCACAGACCACTGCTAATCAGAGAGAAACCATCCAAAAAGCAAATAAGAGTCTGGCCAGGAGGCGCAACCTCTGCACTTCAGGATTACTTTGAATGCACAGACTGGAAAATGTTCAAATAAGCTGCCACTGTAGATCAGCTCACCAACCTGGAACAGTAGACTGAGTTGGTAGTAGGATACATATCAAACTGTGTGGGCAATGTGAAAGTCACCAAGAACATCACCAAATAAGCCAACCAGAATCCCTGGCTCACAAGTGAAGTGTGTGAGCTCCTGAGGGCACTCAACACTGCCTTCAAGTCGGGGGATAAGGATGCCTTTAGGTCACCCAGAATGAACTTGAGCAGGGGTGTAAAAACTGCAAAAAAGGCATATGGTCAGAAGATCCAGAGTCACTTCAGTGACCTCAGAGACTCAAGACAATTGTGGAAAGGCATACAATCCATCACAGACTACAAGCCTATATCAGCACAGTGTGATGACAATATAGACTTTCTCAACATGCTCAACACCGTCTTCAATAGGTTTGAGTAAAGAAATAACAGAACTGCAGTGAAAGCCCCTATAAATCAAATGGATGAAGTACTACACCACAACCCTGTTGATGTCAGAAGAATCCTAGGCAGGGTTAACCCAAGGAAGACGGCTGGGCCTGATAAGATCCTGGGATGGGTGCTCAGAGAATGTGCTGACCAACTGACACAAGTTCTCACAGACATCTACAACATCTCATTAAGTCAGGCTATCTTACCCAAATGCTTCAAAACTACAACCATAATACCTATGCCAATGAAGACCCCACCATTAACTATAAATGACTACTGCTCCATAGCACTCACTTCAGTAGTAATGAAGTACTTTGAGTGGGTGGTCAAGGACCATATAACATCCAACCTTCCTGCTTCTTTAAATCCACTTCAGTTTGTATATCAACCAAACTGCTTCACAGAAGATGCTATATCAATGGTGCTTCACTTATTCATGGCCCACCAGAAAAACAAGAACTGTTATATGTGATTGCTGTTCGTAGACTTTAGCTCTGCCTTCAAAACAGTGTTCCCCAGCATCTGATAAAGAAACCTGACCAACTGGGAATAAACACTCCCTATGCAACTGGATACTGGGCTTCCTCAAGGACAGACCACAAACAGTACACATTGGCAATAACACCTCTGAGAGCATCACTATGAACAGAGGGGTTCCTCAGGGCTGTGTTCTGAGCCCTCTGTATTTCACATTATTAACTTGGGACTGCACCGCCAAGCTTAACTTGAACTACATCATCAAGTTTGCAGATGACACAACTGTCGTCGGTCTTATCAGCAACGATGATGAATCAGCCTACAGGGAGAAAGTTAGTCAACTCATCATCTGGTGTGACAACAACCTCACACTAAAAGTGAACAAGACCAAAGAGATTATTGTTGATTTCAGAAGAAGGCATAAAACACACTGTCCACTAACAATCCGTAATGAAATAGTGGAGAAAGTGGAAAGCACAAAATTCCTGGGGGTACATATCACAGATGACCTAATATGGAACATTAATACTACTGCCATTGTAAAGAAAACACAACAATGCCTTCATTTCCTGTGCAAGATGAGGAAGGTATACCTCCCCTCTCCAAACCTTGCTACCTTCTACAGAGGCACCATAGAGGGTATACAAACCAACAGTATTGCAACTTGGTAAGGTAACTGCTCCACCTCAGACCAAAAGGCCCTCCAGAAAGTGGTTAGGGTAGCAGAGAAAATCATTGGGACCACGCTCCCAGCCATCCAAGAAATATACCTGTCACTGTGTCTCAGCAGGACCAACAAGATAACCAGAGACACTACCCACCCTGCCCATGGACTGTTCACGTATCTGTTTTCTGGTAAATACTACCATAGTAGGAGATGCAAAACAGCCAGATTCAATAAGAGTTTCTTCCCACAGGCCATTAAGCTACTAAACTCATGCTAACTCCACACAATGTTGAATTCTGAACTCTGAAAAAAGCTGCTGAAAATTCCAATGACAATACCTTACATTTTTTTGTGCAATAGTCCCACTAGGGTTACCACCCGTCCCACTTTGCGAGGGACAGTCCCTCTTTGGGCAGTTGTGTCCTGCAAAAAAATTGTAAAAATGGCAAAAGTCCTGAGATTTTAGGACAAAATTATTTCCTATATTTTATGTAATAGTTGCATAAAACAGTTATTCTGTATCTGAAACACCTAAATATTACACGAAACAGAATAAGCAACTAAATGCTACAAGTATAAGCTTTTATTTAGGCAAAAAAGTGAAGTTCTGTCCTTTGTACTGGCTGTGGGTATGTTTCGTCCTGCAAAATCTGACATTTGTACCAAAAATGTCCCACTTTGGGCATTTGAAAAGGTGGCAACCCTAAATCCCACTGAGATTCTTAAATTCATATTTTGTGCAATAATCAAAGTTGTAAAGCAACTGTGCAATAATGACTATCGTGGAAAAGTCTCCTGTATGTGAAATCAATATGTATAGTAGTTAGAGTTTAAGAAAATAATGTGTGTCATGTCAGTAGTAGCTGTCTTACTGTAGGATGTCTGTATGTGGAAATGCCTCCACCCTGAGATGAAGTAACGAAATTTCGTTCGGTGATGCACAAGTTGTATAGTTTGAATGACAGTAACGTTCACTTTGACTTTGATATATTCCTCTTTTCTGCAATTAAAATGTCTAGCCTGATTTTTTGAGATACTGTTTGTACTGGATTTATTATTTGAACACAGTCTTACAGTTTTGCTATAGGGTAGCAGAGTAGACTGGAACCTTTGCTATAGAGAGCATTTTTTCTGCACAGACTATAGGTATATTTTTACTAGTATCTGTTTAGAACTATTCCACTGTTGGTGTTTCTTTAAATGATACCTTTGTGGTCACAGATTTTTATCTAGTTCATGTTGTTAACCAATAATAGATCTATGGGAAATCTACCCTTTGATGAATAATAACACCAGGAACACGTTTCCAGTCTCATCTCATAGAAATTACAGTTTGGTGAACATTTTTATATTACTTGTCCCTGTTGAGAGATTGTAGCTGTGTTAACCATTATTTTACCCTGGCAGAATGTTTCAAACCATGGAATTAGTATATATAATTATGGCTGGTGTGAAGGTAAAGTTCTCCACATTATGGGTTGTAAACAGGTCTTGTTGCAATGCAAAAAGTATTCAGAAAACATTATTTGCAGTTTTGGCACTTTTTTCTGGCAAGTTTCTGTCATCCAGTTTTTCTGTGCCAGAAGAGTTATGCTTTGTGCTTTTATAGTAGATCTGATGTCCACTATGTTGACTAATGAGCAGCACATACACTTGTGGTCACAGATTTTAATATAGGCCTTAGCTTTACCTGACTGTTATTCCTTCATCCATGATGTTGACTGCTGCACCTGAATCTGTATGTATGCTTGTCTTTATGTTCCTAAGATGAACTTCTGTTTCAGGTAGATTCCTATTGTGATTTGTGTTTACGGTGTAAATATGTTTATTATCTATTTCTCAATTTTCACTATCAAACTTTTATTTTTGTCACATTGTTAGTCATAGGATCATAGGTGTTTACTAGGTTAACAACCACAAGGGCCTTTTTAAGCCTAGGCTAGCCATGTATCCCAAATCTCTGACAAGTCCTGATAATCCTGATAAGTGTAAACATGGGGCTGGAAGATGAACCATTTACAGGTTACCTGTTTCCATTACAGACATAGGTGCCAAACCAGGGATGAATTTCCGGTTTCCCATCCAGTTGTCATAGTTGCACTTGAATTGGGTTAGGGAGGAACTCTGCTTCATATGGATGGGGAGCCTGTTCCATAGACGGGGTAGTCTCTGGGATACATACCTATCTCTCCAGCAGGCCCTATTTATAGCACAGGGAAGGTTTATGTCTTTAGAATGGGTAATTCTGGTGCTGTTTGTTTTGTGGATATGCAGGAGGTTCATCAGAGTGGGGTCTGACAATGCCCTGTATGCCAGGGGTCTTGAAGTGGCCTGCATAGGACATTTTACTTAGGCCCTATATTATTTTAGTGAGGAACCTCTGTGGACATTCCAATTGCTGTCTTTTTTTTTTTTTTTTTTTTTTTTTTACATTCTACCAGTCTGTTTTTTGTGCAATATTTGTCTTGCCTTGATGTTTGGTCTACACATTCTTGTGAAATAGTTTGGCCTTTCTCAGTTCAAGTTTCAATATGAGTATTTGCCACCATAGTTTTATTGACTTTGAGACTGCTTTCAGTTTTGTACTCTTTGTTTGTAACTTGCATTTAACTATTTCTGCTTTTGATCAGCTGCTACAGCTGTCTTTTTATTACCTGCAGTCTTGGGCATTGTTGACTGTCATCGGTCTTTCTTTCTTTTAGTGCTTGTAATTGCTCGTCTGAAATTTTAGGGATCTTCTATTGCTGAGTAACTTTTTTAATATGATGTTAGTATCAGATAGATGTCCTTCCATTTCACTGTTGCAGTATTCCTTACAATAGGGATCCCCTGCCAAAGGTGGCCCGACATCTAGCCAGTATAACAAAGGTGAAAATTAAACAGCTCAAGAAAAGGCAGAAAGTTTATTCAGACATAAATTCAGTAAGTGCTTTCATCTTGTATCTTAAGACTCTTTCAGAAAGAATTAAACTAAACACACTCCCACATTTAAAACCATTAAAAATCACATGACCAAATAATTGCTCAGTGCTTGAACCCTTTCCTTTTCTGATACACTTTGAAGTTTTCGTTATCATTCAAGCCAGAAGGGTAGCATGCATTTAGCCTAACTTGTCAGACATATTCCCTCCAGTCCAATTCATTTCTGCATTGAACTTATTTGCATATCCCTCTATCTCTTCTATAATTATACATTTAAAACCCTCTTTGCATTTACTTATTTTATAATGTTTAGTGCATTTGTTACATCACCTGTTTCTATAGCATATCTATATTTGTACAACCTCTTGTACAATTCTTTGGTTGTGTGTCCCACATAAAATGAATTGCAAGAATGACACATAATGAGATACACGACAAATTCTGACTTACATGAATAACTATCTTGAAGTTTAATACTGATTCCATTAACATTAACTTCATTCACTCCAACATATAAAAAAAGACAGTAATTGCAATTATAACACTTATATATTCCAACTTTATTGCACACTGCCATAGGTAAACTTAATTTTGATTAAAAAGGATTTTTTAAACTTTTGCCTTAGTATACCAAAGCCTTTAGGATGCTAAGGGTATGCTCTCCACATACAGAAGAGGGCATAAAGTTGACGTCCAGATGTACCACTCTAAGAACTTCTTTGCCGCCATATCGAACACCATCTTTGATCGTCGGTCTGAATTCTCACGTCTTTGCTGGTTCACCAAGCCATTTTTCAGATAAGTGCCCCACTGGGGTTTTGTTCTTATCTTTTTTTCTTTGTTTTTGTTGCTTGTGGGGTTCATGCCATCTAGAAAGGGTAAATGCCAGTGTGGGAGACAGATTCCCCATAAAGATTGTCACGTGCAGTGTTTATTTTGTCTGGGTGCTTCCCATGACCATATGTCCTGTTCTATGTGCCAGGCTTTCATCCCCAAAACTCTGCATAGTCAGCTTTCCTCTTTGGCCATATATTTAGAAAACTAGTATCTTAAGCTTTTGTCAAGAGATGCCATGAAAGGAACTTCCTGCTCCAAGAGTCAGCCATCCATGAAGAATAAAGTCAAGAAAGCGAAGTCTGATTTTTCAGCTATGCCACCTCCACCGGGCATTCTTCTCGAGGCTAATGAAAGCCCAGAAGATCACCCATCTCCTTTCTTGGATTCCTCTGCCAAGACCACTTTGGAGGCTGGCATGGATCTGGCTTCATGCATGTCCATGGAGGCCTTGCAGTCATCCACTTCAGATGTTCAGGGGGAACCTCAGCTGATTATTACCAATGGGCCTAGGAATGTTCCTCAGATTTTGGTTAGGGAGGAGGTACTGGCTACCATTATAGAGTGTTGTACGGAGTCTGAGCCTTCTAAGTTTTACAAGGCTGATGTCCCTTTAAAGAAGAAACAAAAAACTAAATATGTTTCTCCTGCTCCTAAGGACCCTCAGAGTGAATGTCAGAATTTCATTCAAGGTCTGTTTAATGCCCTTATGGCTTTGAAGCCTCATCAAGGAGTTTCTCTTCCAGCTCCCCTTGATCTTCTACTTCTATTAAGAGGCCTAGGGAACAAGATTCCTATGAGGAGGAGGAGGAGGAGGATTCAGATGAGGAATCTCTTGCCTGTTTTTCCCAGATTCCTTCTCCCTTTGACTGTGGTTCTAAGGAAAAGGAGTCCACTACTCCTGACTGTCCTTTTGAGGAGAGTTCCTCTGGGGACACAATTTCCAGAATGATAGATTTTTCAAATGGGATTGTGCCCAGGTGTCTGAGGTTCAGAAGAGGTATTATGAGCTCCTGCAAATGAACTCTCCTAGACCTTCTGTTGTTCCTCCTGTTCTGGCTGCCTTGTTACATGCCTTTTCTACCGCATCTCAGGCTCTTGATTCCCAGCCTACTGGTCCCAAAAAAAACCTGATAGGTTTTATAAGGTGCCTGATGATTGCAAGTTCATTTATAAGTGCCATCTGCTGACCCTCTGTGGTGTCTGTGCCATCTGACAAGCCATCAAAGTCACTGCCTTCTACATAATTGCTTCCTTCTGATATAGACAGGAGAACTATGGAAAGACTTGGTAAGAAGGTATATACCTCGGCTACCCTTGCTTTTTAGGGCTGCCAATTATCAGACCTATATGACAAAATATATTTTAGCTCTTCTTTCTCAAGCTTGTCAGGTTATTTCTATCCTTCCTGACTCTGAGGGGAAGACTTCTGCTCTCTCTTTGTTGGGGTCCTCTTCTCAGGTGGCTTGCAATTCTATTAAGTGCAGTTATGATGCAGCTTCTTCTAGGGTTGCTGCTTTTGGTTCTGTGCTGAGGAGATATTCCTGGCTTTGGCTCCAACCTTTGCCTGATGATATTAATGCTCCTCAGGATAACAAGCATTTGTTTGGTGCTGCTGCTGCAGAATTAAGTCCCTACAGGAAAAGGGTAAGGCTTACAAGATCTAAAACATATCTTTGTTTCTTCTGTACCAAAATTCCAAAAGAATTAATCTAATGAGCCAGCTTTTGTTTATGGGCAGTCTTGCCCTCCCCCAAAGGTTAGAAGGGTGGTAGAAGGGCTCTTCTGCTAGGGCTACCCAGACTCCTTTAGTTTGGAAATCTCCTTTTCCTGACAAATCAGGTGTTGTCTGACTATCCTGTTCTTCTCAGCAATATTCTTCTTTCTCTTCTCTGTCCCTTCCTTTTTGGTTAAAGATTACTCAGGATTCCTGGACTTTTTCCATCATTCATCAAGGGTACTACATGGTTTGAAAATCTCTTCCCCCTTTCATGGGCATTCCTCAGCCCCCTCAGAAACAATTAGCCTTTATTACAGAGGTGCTTCAGAGTCTCTTGACTCAGGGAACTATTTAGGAAGTTCCAGTTTCTCAAAGTAGGAAGGGATTTTATTCCAAAATGCTCTTGATCCCCAGAAAAGTGGGAACTTGGAGACCCATTCTAGATTTCTCTCACCTAAACACCTTTCTGAAGGTCCCTTCCTTTTGATGTTGCCCCTTCAGACTTTTTCTCTGCTGCTTCCTCAGGCTTTTCTAGCTTCTCTGGACCTCAAAGATGCTTATCTTCATATCCCTATTCACCCCCTTTTCAGGAGGTTTTTATGTTTCTCTGTTGTTTCCTGGCATTTTCAGTTCTGTGCTTTGCACTTTGGCTTCTCTACTGCCCCAATAGTATTCACTAAATCCCTTGCTGCTGTGACTGCTTTTTGCAGGTTAAGGGGGTTACAAGTCTTTCCCTACCTAGATGACCTACTTTTTCAGGCCTCCTCTCCAGAGATTCTACTGCAGCATCTTCACTTTGCCATTTCCCTACTGCAAAGCCTGAGGTTCACTATAAGTTTCCAAAACTCCTTCATAGGATCATGTTTTTCTGCGATGCAGGATCCAGATTGTACCAGTGCTGGCATCCCTGCCTCCTCCAAAGGCCTGAACTCTCATTGCCATCTTTCAATTTCTCTGGCTTCAGTTACAGCCAGGGAATTTCTGAGAACTCTGGGTTTCATGGGCTCCACCATTCCTATGCTTCTTCTAGCCAAACTCCACATTAGGAAGCTTCAGTGGTTTCTAAAGTCAGTTTGGCTTCAACACTCTCATCCTCTAGATTTCATAGTCCCTCTTCTTCCATGCCTCAAGCTGGTAGTGCAATGGTGAATTTGGCAGCTGTCACTCAATCTAGGGCTTCCTTTTCAACCTCCAGTCCCCTCTCAAGAGCTGTTCACTGACACTTCAGTTGTGGGATGGGGGGGGGGCTTCCTTCAGCTGTCTAAAATTAAAGGGTCTTTGGTCACTTCAACAAAAGAAATACCACATCCATGTCAAACAGATGAGAGCTCTTCTGTTTGCTCTTCAAGCATTTCATCCTCTTTTCACTCCAGGGCCCCTCAAGGTACTTACAGACAATACCACAGTGATGTACATCAACAAGTAAGGGGGCCTAATATCTTATCTCCTTTGCAGGTTAGTACTTCAAGTGTTGGAGCTGGCTATCCAGTATCAAGTGACACTTCAGGCAGTTTACATTCCTTCAGGTCAGAACATTGTGGCAGACTCTCTGAGCAGGTCCATATCACAATCCCATGAGTGTATGCTTCATAAGGATGTGTTTCTGGACATTGTCCACCAGTGGGGTACTCGTCAAGTAGATCTATTTGCCTCCCCTCTGAACAAACAGCTTCCTCTTTTTTGTGCAAGAACCCCACATCCTCTGGCCTGTAAAGTGGACACTCTCTCTTTTTCATGGAAGGGGATGTTTCTTTATGCCTTCCTTCCCCTTCCTCTTGTTCCAAAAATCCTGTTCAAGATAAAGCAGGATGCTCCCACAAACCTTGCTGGTGACTCCCTTTTAGCCCAGACAGCATTGGTTCCTTCTTCTTCTGCATTTAGCCAAAGGAAATCATCACAAGTTAATTCACAGGGTGGACCTACTCACACAAGACAAGGGAGCTCTCATCCCTCCCCACCTGTCCACTCTTCAAATGACACTGTGGGTGATAGGATTTTGATTCTATATAAGATTTTGATTCCATATAGACACCTTTTTTTCTGAGGATGTGCTTAGGGTCCTGCAGGAGGCCAGGAAACCCACTACTAAGAAATCCTACTTATCCAATGGAAGAAGCTTTCTGTTTGGTGTCTTTCTTGTAACCTGGATCCACCTTTTATGGATGTTCCTTTGGTTCTCTTATCTGTGTGAACTAGTCAATGCTGAGTTGGCATATTCTTCTTTTAAGGCCCACTATTTCTGCTTGTCTGCCTTTAGCCTCTAGATTTGAGGCTAACAGTTTCTTAAAGGCATCCTTCATATTAGACCTCTCTTGAAGCATGTCCTTCCTTCCTGGGACCTTAATTTTATTTTGGGGAAATTGACCCAGAATCTTTTTGAGCCTGGGTTTTAGCTTCCTTGCAGCATTGTTCTTAGAAGACTGTTCTTCTTTTGGCCCTTACTTCTGCCAGATGGGTGTCTGAGCTTCAAGCCCTTATAGCTGTTCCTCCTTTTTTAGTTTTCCATAAGGACAGGGTGTCCCTTTGTAATAATCCTTATTTTATGCCCAAAGTGGTGAATGAGTTACTTCTTAATCAGGCTATTCATATGCCCACTTTTTTCCCATCTCCGCAATCTGTTAGTGAGAAGGTTTTGCATACTTTGGCTACAGATAGACGACTCATATTTTATTTGGATAAGACCAAATAGTTTTGCAGATATGATCATCTTTTTATTTCCTTTCATCCTAGATCTTTAGGATTGTCTGTTTCCAACAAGCTATGTCTTCTCGGATATCTAAGGCCATTTCTTTTTGTTATTCTTTTCATGGCAAGAGCCTTCCTTCTTCTGTTAAGGCTCATTTTATTATGGCTGTGGCTTCTTCTGGTGTCCTTTTCAAAGGTTTAGATACTAACTCTGTTCTTGAGGCAGCTACCTGGACTTCTGTGCATACTTTCACTATAAGCTGAATGTTATATACAGGGTTAGAGGTGGTTTTGCTAGGGCCATTCTTCATGAGTTCCTAGAGACTCTGCTGGTCCTTCCTCCTCCCTCTATTCTTCCTGATCTTTTGCACTCTCCCTATTGTAAGGAAAACTGCAACAGTGAAATGGAAGGACATAGTACAGTTGTGTAAAATCTTACCATAATAGTAGATGTCCTTCTCTTCACTGTTGCAGTATTCACGCTCTCCCTCCTCCTCCTCCTGGTTCTTTTTCCTTCTGGGTGTGGTTGTTACCTCTCTAATCCTTGGACTGGCATTCCTACTTGGGCTCTCAGTTCTGAGGATGGTATGTCCAAATGTCACCTTTATGCCCTACTCTGTATGAGGGGACCACGGGAATGATGGACAACGTACGTTTAATAATCTAAAGGCTTTGGTATACAGGCTGGATGTGGGGATGCTCTTGGCAGGGGATCCCTATTGTAAGGAATACTGCAACAGTGAAGAGAAAGACATCTATTATGGTAAGATTTTACACAGCTGTAGTTTTCTGTCATTTTAGATTTCCTAAATAATAGTTATAGAAAATCTTTTGATTTCTGAATCAATATCCTAAAATTATAGTTCCTTACTAGAGACCTGAGCCTTGCACAAGAACATGGTAGCTATGAACAAAGCAGGAGCTCCATCCTGTCAGCAGAAGATCAACATGACTGGCAACCACTGACATTTCTTTTGGTCAGCCAAATTATGCCGAATGCTAAAGTGTATTGTTAATAGGAATAAGCAGTACTGTAAGCTGATAGGATATGGCACACATACATTTGTTGGTCCTCAGCATTGGATATTAGAGGTCTAAGTGCAAATCTCAGTGCTGTACTGAGTCTCTTCTCAGCAGAACTGCAGCCTTACTGGACTGTCATGTGTCCTATGATTATAGAGTCACAGAGGCACAGTTTTTGTTATACCCCATTGTGTCTCAACTTGGTGTGACTTTCTACTTTGCAAGGTGGCAGGCCCTGAAGAAATCTTATGTTTTGACTGTTGCCCCTTATATTAATATTACCACTTGTAATGGAAGGCTTTGTTCCTACCACCCATGGGTTAGCTTGCAGTACAGATGTCCCTTCTGCTCAGGCATATCAATGCCCATTTTCATGCATTGTGTATAGTACTACTGCAAATGAAAAGTATGTGACTGTTACTGGAAAATAGTCTTCAGGAGTGAGACCAGAAGGGATGACATCCTTTCCTTATTACTCATCATTCAAACACTAGTAAGTAGCTACAAACACTTTACTGAGAACGAAAACACTAACTCAAGAATACAGAAGTCTTCTGGGATGACCAATACTCCACTTTATTATAATAGAATGATAAAACAATAAAATTAGTAAGTCCAAATGAAATGAAGCACTTTTCATTTAGCACAATGGCTAAACTTCTTCAGATTTAAAACCATAGTTAAAAATGCACTTTTTGTATATCTACGTATCAGGCTTAATTAGACTTAATTAAACCTGTGACCAAGTCCAATTAGTTTTTTAAAAACATACAGCTATATAGTACTCAACTAAAGATACAAAAACACATAAAGGTAGTATATTTTTATATATATGTAAAAATGTATGAGAAATGTATAAGATATATGAAAAAGAATATATTGTATGAAAATAGATAATTTAAATAAGTTGTGTATGTACCAATAGTAATAACATGAAATTGAACTATGATTTTGTAAAAGTGCAACCTCTACTACTTGTCAATTTTAATAACCCTAATAACATTAACTAATGGGGTTCTAATCACGTGAGGTTTCACATACAAATATTACCTCTCCAAACTTGGTTTTAAAACACATGCTAGAGAACACACTTCATTCAATCCTGGAGGATATGCAGAATTTACTCTCAGCTGCCACATTGATTCAAGTTTCTCTAACAAAAGTGAGGTAGGGCCACCTCGAATGTCTGTGGAAACATGGTCAATGGCTCAAAATTTAAATTTATGCAATGGACATTCAGTACAATGACGTGCTAAGACGTTCTCCTTTTTGTTCTTACTGATGTAAATGTGTTCATACACACGTTCCCTCAGTCTACAGTCCGTCTTGCCAATGTAAAAGGCTGGGAAGATTTGACATTAGGCCAGATATATCACTGACTTAGAATTACAATTAAATCTGTGTTTGGTGTTAAATTTTAGATCCCCTATTTTGAAACACTGCCAGGTCTCCATAAATTTACATTGGTTACAGGATTCACATTTATACATTCCTGGACTTCTACGCATTCACGTTGTCCTGCATTAAATTAAGTTCTTTAAGTTTCTTCCTTTTCTGTAAGTGATCAAAGGTGAAGGTCCAAGTTTCTGTGATAATGACTTGTCTGTTTTCAATAACGCCCAATTGTTTAGTAAGATTTTCCTCACTTCGTTTACGTCTATTGTGTAAGTCGTTGTAAAGCTTAGAGTAAATTGAGATTTACTGTTGTTAAAGTCAGTACTATCTGGCGTATTCAAGTTCATTTCCAATGTTTATGAAAGTACTGATAAACTGGCACTGTAGTCAGATCTATCGTCATGGTGCAAAATAGGTGTAAACATTCCTAGGTTATGTTTTAACTGAACTTCAGAAATTACCTCAGGCAAATAGGCTTCAGGCTACCCTTTATGTGCGAACATTTGTCGCAACATTGCACATTCTTCTAAGAATCTACTTTCCTCACTTATCATTCTCGCACCTTGCACCAGTTGCCCTTTAAGGACAGATTTCTTTTGATGGAGAGGGTGCGAGCTGGAAAAGTGCAGAAAGGTATTACAATAAGTCTCTTTCCTATATATAAAAGATGTATATCTCCGTTTGTCACTGTCCTTCCTTAATTTGATGTCCAAATAATTAATTTTGTCCTCATTAAATAAATTTGTAAATTTCAGGAAACTAGTTGTGTTGTTGAAGTAATTGATCATATCACAGGCTTTTTGAGTGTCACTTTTAAATATCATAAAGATGTCGTCCAGGAACTGTGTATAAAAATAGATATTCTTATTGATGGTATTATTACCCAGGATGAACTGGTGTTCCCAGTGTGCCATGACCATGTTGGAGAAACTAGCTCCACATGGTGAGCCCATGGCTACACCTATCTGCTGTATATAGTAATCGTTGTCAAACAGAAAAAAATTGTTTTCCAAAATTATTTCAAGTAACACTTCTACTGTTCTAGTTTCCTCTGCAGGGGCTTCCTTCCTGGTCATGTAATCAATAAATCACTCAATCCCTGTTCTGTGTGGAATAGATGTATACAAGTCACAAATGTCTACTGTCAAAAAATTGTAGTCATCCTTGTATTCCAGTTTGTGAACCTCAGCTAAATTTGGACTTACTAGTTTTATTGTTTTATTGTTCTATTATAATAAAGTGGAGTATTGGTCATCCTGGAAGACTTCTGTATTATTGAACTAGTAAGTAGATACTGTAACTACTTCTGCAATAAATTATTGTGCTGTAATTATAGGAGGTAGTTAATGCAATGTGTGTGTGTGTGTGTGTGTGTGCGTGTGTGTGTGTGTGTGTGTGTGTGTGTGTGTGTGTGTGTGTGTGTGTGTGTGTGTAGGTTCATAGGTTCATAGGTTTATACTAGGCTAACTGCCCTAGGGCATTTATAAGCCTAGCCCAAAGTTATGTGGCTTACGCCGCCCCTTATGTTAGAAATACTGTGCCCATTAGTTTGTTGTGCCTCTGTCCAGTAGTGACACAGAGATGATTCCCGGGGTAAACCTATGATCTCTCATCCACCGGTCAAGATTTCTCTTGAACAGAGCCAGCGAGGTGCTCTGCCTCACATGGACCGGGATTTTATTCCACAGCATGGGGAGTCTCTGGGTGATAAATCTATCCCTCCAGCACGTCCTGTTTATATCCGTGCTAAGGTTTAAGTCTCTTGCTCTAGTGGTTTTGGTGGATTTGGATTTTTTGAGGTGGAGCATGTCCATGAATTCTGGGTTGGTCATGGCCTTGTATGTCAGGCACAGGTCACCTCTGAGCAGACAGTATGCAACTGAATAGAGTTGGAGTTTCTTCAGTCTGGCAGCATATGACAGGTTTTGGAGTCCCTTTATCCTTTTGGTGAGGAACTTTTGGGGTCTCTCCAATTGCTGCAGGTGTCGGGTGAGATACATCCCGAATGGGGCATTGTACTCGATCATTGGTCTGATAAGTGAAGAGTACAGGGTACAATGACCTCACTTGATCTGGATGTGAATCCCTTCATGATCAGGTGGGCAATGTAGAAGGTCTTTCGAACCACTTTAGCAACGTGAGCGTCAAGCGAGAGGCCACTGTCAACCTGGGTCCCCAGGTCCCTGATAACCTCTTCTGTGCTTAGTGGGTTGCCACCTATATGGTAGCTTGGGGTTACCTTGTTTTTCCCGAAGGGTATGACTATACACTTTTGCGTTTAACTTCAGGCCATGGCTCTGGCACCAGCTATCAGTTTCCGTGAGACCCCTCTGAAGGATGTCTGTGTCCAATGTACTATCCACTATGGCACCCAGTTTGCAGTCATCCGCAAACTTTGTCAGCCATAGTCCTCCTATGTTTGCCTGTACTTCTGAGAAGTAGATGCCGAACAATAGGGGCCAAGGACTGAGCCCTGTGGGACTCCACTTGTAACCAGCTTGGAGTCTGACATGGCTCCAGCAACTCTAACCCTGTGGGTTCTGTCCTTTAGCCAGTTTGCAACCCATCTTGTGACATATGGGTTTACATTTAAGCTGGTAAGTTTCTCTATAATACCCGAGTGGGGTATTGTGTCGAAAGCTTTTGCAAGGTCAAGGTAGGCTGTATGGACTGCCCTTCCCTCATCAATGGCCTTGGTGACTGTTTCGAAGAAGTCGACCAAGTTCAAAAGGCAAGATCTGCCCTTGACAAAGCCAAACTGGGTTGGGTCCAAGGTCTGCAAGTCCCCTATGTCCTTGTTTATGAGTTCCATTATGATCCTCTCCATAGCTTTGCAGACCAGGCTTGTTAAGCTTATGGGGCGGTAATTACCAGGGTCCGTAGAGGCACCTCCTTTGTGGAGTGGGACCACAGTTGCCGTACGCCACTCCTTGGGCACATATCCTGTGGTGAGGCTAAGATTAAACAGCTGCCTTATGTGCGGGTTTAGTTCTTCATTGAGTTCATGTAGCACACAGCCGGGGACCCCATCCGGTCCCATTGATGCTGTGTTTTAGCTTTAGAGAGCAGCTTTCACCTGCGCATTTGGGATGTCTGGGAGGCTACTCTCAGTTGGGATAGTTCTCTCCTTTTGGGGGGGAGAGGGGGGGGTGAAGTTTGCGCTGAACCTGTCTGCCAATATGTTGGCAATGTCTGTGGGTTCAGTGATTTTTGTATCATTTTGGACTAATTCTGAGCATATCTGGGAGTTTCCACCCAGGTTTCTGACATAGCTGAAGAAGGCCTTATGATTGTCTTTTGAATCTATGGCAATTTTTCTCTCAAAGTTGGCCTTGGATGATTTTATGAGGGATCGTAGTTTCTTGCTAGTGCTGATCAAAGATGCCTTCCCTTTTTGGGATTTTGCTCTATCATGTAATAGCTTTCTCCTCTTACTGTAAAGTTTGTTTATGGCTGGGGTCCACCAGACTGGACGTTTGCCCTTGGTGGAAAGAGTCTTGGTTTTATTTGGGATTGCCTGATCCATGCAGTCCTGAAGGTGTTCATAGAAGGCATTTGTAAGGGCTTCCGCAGCTTGGGTTGTGGTTTCCATTGGCTCGGGGGCCTTGAAGGATACCACACCTGTCTTGAGTAGAGTGAAGTTTGCTTTAGAGAAGTTCTTCACTGTGGTCTTTTTTGTTTGGGGTGGGGGCGGGATGTGGATTTCTAGTGAGATTAGTTTATGATCTGATCTCACCAATGAGGGATATACTTCCGGTGTGGAGCATTTTTTCCCCATGTTCGTGATGATGAGATCTAGTATATTTTCTCCTCTTGTGGGGATGGTGACTAGTTGTTCCATGGCATTTGAATTTATGAACTCCAAGAACCTTTGGGCTAGAAAGTTTGGGCTTGAGTAATGTTCCCAGTCTATATTCGGGTAGTTGAAGTCACCCAATATGATGGTGTTTGGTGATACATTTATACCCTCCAGTGTCTTCAGGAAGGCTGTGTGGGTTTCCTGAGTTTGAGAGGGTGGCCTGTAGCATGCTACAAATTGTAGAGCAGTTTTGCCTATGGTTAATTGCACCTGGATGGTTTCTGATGCTTCGTGCGTAGCCACCAACCTGGAGGTGTGGGTGTCCTTGATGAATATGGATACACCCCCTCCTTTTGTGGTGTGGTCTGGGTTTTGGGGCCGGAACGCATGATATGAGATGAAACCTGATAGTGCCGGGGTGCTCTCAGGAGCCTTGAACCAGGTTTCAGTCACAGCACAGACATCGATGTTCTCCATACTGAGAAGGGCCTCGAGTGCGTGCATTTTGAGATTTAGACTTCTGGCATTGAGCAGCATTACCCTTAGTTTCTTCATGTTTTTGTTTTCTAGGGTGATAGGTTTAGAATTTGAGCCTTGCCTAAAAAAGGCACTATGGGGGTGGCAAGAGCCTTAGCCCATATCCGGAATCCCAGGGGTGACAGGTGCAAGCCGTCCCTTGCGAAGCAACGTGGCTTGTTGAGCATGTCATCCCAGGCAGACAGGCACTGGATCCCTTTTGAATGACACCAGAAATTAAGCCAATTGTTAAAGCTGATCATCTTGTCACTATATTGTGGCATCATTCTTGGTGAAGGAAGGATACTGCTCAGGGTCAGGGTCATACCTGCCTGGGCTACATAATCAGAGAGCTCCTCTATGTCTCTTTTCATGTAGTCCAGGGAGGTACGTCTCAGGTCGTTCACACCAGCATGGACAATGACTGTGTCATACTTGTACTTGCCGTGGAGTGACCTGAGTGCTTGTGTTATGTGGCGGATTCTAGCGCCCGATAGGCAGCTTACGTGACCTTCTCCTTGTTCAGCCTGGTGAGTGGGCCGTCAGTGTGTCTGACTATGGAGTCACCTATGACAAGTATGTTTGGTGTTGTATTTGGCCTTAAGGGCAGTGACTGCTTTGCACACTGGTTTTGTTGTTTATGTGTTGTTTGTGTGGTGTATTGAGTTTGCAGTTGCTTGGGTGTCTGCTTTGGAGGCCTCTGCTGTTTAGGTAAATTTTTACTCAGAGCCTCTGAGTATGTCTTAGTGTGTTTATGTGTTTGATTCAGTGGTGTGGTTGAGTTATGTGAGACTGGTATTGTGGTGTGTGTAGTTGCCTTCTCCTCCTGCCTGGTCTTGCCAGTCCTGAGTTGAGAGAGCTCAGCCTCCAGTTTGGCTAAATAGCTGCATCTCTCACAAGTGTTAGTGTTACGTGGGAGGAGGAGAGGGTTGTCCGTGTACATGAGGCAATTGTAACATTGTCTCAGAATTCCCAGATTCACCAACTGGGCAGGAGAGGACGCCAGCATCTGACCCTTGACATGCTAGAAAGATTTATGAGTTGGTATGAGACAGAAAAGTAGTGGGCTTAGCAGGGAAGTGGGCACTCCTGGGGGTTTTGCTAGTGAGAGATTTGTATAATATAGGAGTGCTTGACCTGCAAAGAGAATGCTTATAAGACAAGGGATATGCTTATAAGACAAGTGCTGAGCTTTTTGAGAAGAAAAAGCTATTTGGAACAAGTGCTGCACTTTTTAGTGAAGGTGTAAACTGTTTAGGTTCCTAACAGAGCAGCTCTAAGGGAAAAATTGAAGAACAGACTTTCTGGAGCCAGAAAGAGTTTAACCTTGTTTAACCGGCGCTGCCCGATGCTGCTCTAGTGGCAACTCCGCTTCATCGCACTAAAGCACGTTAAAGCGTGCTTGATAGCAGGGGCTGGAAAGAAGCAGGAATAGACCCAAAACGGACAATAAAACTACAGTTTCAAGTCAGTAACTACCTCTACGGGGGGGCAGGGAAGCTGCTCATTGTTATTCACTGCCACTGATCAACAGAGAGACTTTCCTTTAGCCCAAGCAAAAATGGCCTCACAGAAACTTTCAAATAGTTCAGGAACAGCAAGCCTGTAACTGAACTTTTTTAACTCTCAGAAAAGTGGGAAAAAAGCAAGATTTTTTTTGTTTTTGTTTTTTTCAGAGATAGCAGAGGTTCACAAGTAATATCAAGTTATAACAGTGCAGTAAATGACCCCACACAAGAGTGCTAGGTCAAGGACAGAAAATATGCAGGTTTTAAGAAAAAAATGATTTAAAATTAAGTGCAAACAGGAAATTCAGCAAACAGCTTTTGGTTGTGCTCTAAATACAGCTACTAATACAGAAATCAAGTTTAGCAAGCCAGCAAATGCTCAAGCTAGGCAGCTATGCAGAAAAACTTAGCAAATAAACAGAGAAAAAATACTTAAAATCTCAAAAGTGGCTCCTTCTTCTCTCAGCGTTTTTTCCTCTTGGAGGGTGCTTCACCAACAGCCAACAAGCCTGAAAAGATGCCCAAACCATGAGGCAACTAGGTTTTAAGAGAGGAAGATGAAGGAGTTTTGGAAATGACCCCTAGTGGCCAATAAAACTATGGTTTCAAGTCAGTAACCACCTCTACGGGGGGCAGGGAAGCTGCTCAATGTTATTCACTGCCACTGATCAACAGAGAGACTTTCCTTTAGCCCAAGCAAAAATGGCCTCACAGAAACTTTCAAATAGTTCAGGAACAGCAAGCCTGTAACTGAACTTTTTTAACTCTCAAAGAAGTGGGAAAAAAGCAAGATTTTTTTTTGTTTTTGTGTGTGTGTGTGTGTGTGTGCGCGCGCACATGTGTGTAGGGGGTAATGCGATTTTTAAAACAGAAAACTGAATGAAAGAGCATGTGACTCATTTAGCTTTGAAACACTTTTGCATTGTTGTGCAGGGGGATTATGTGAGGAAGGGCTTTAAAATCTGAACAGTAATAAATATATTCAACAGTTTGATTTGAAACATTATGTCTATTTCGTCAGTTTAATCCTGGGAATTATTTTTAATAACTGTTTATTTTAATATGCACATGATATTTAACAAAAGGGTGACTCTCGACCCACTGAGTAAAATGGTGACCAGTAATCTGCATTCATGTCATTATGTAAGTAGCTGTATGCCTGTTGCAGTGGAAAAGACACAATATACAAAGTTTGCAGCATAGCTGAGTGTGAAAAACGATCTCCTCTGTCACTATGTCTACATGTTCAAGGATGCATCTGTGGAGGTAGGATTAGTCTTCTCAGGGAAACAATGTTTCTCAGACTTTGATAAGGTTGTCAAGTGGAGAACGTATACAGTTAGTCTTTTGTTCCTGTTTAGTGAATAATTCTGTTGCTCATTTAGTATACCTATGACTGCTGTTAAAATGTGACTGGCCTGTGCGACTTTGAAAATTTAATGATTTTGTATAACTGGTGATATTGCAATGCTTACTCACGCTTTCTTCAATTTAATATCTTCAGTAATACATAGTTCATAGGTAGATACTAAGCTAGCAGTCCTTGTGAACCATTTTAAGCCCAGCTATTTTCTTTTAGTGAGAATCAAACCTTGTACCTCTTGTGTGTGAGGTTAGCTCCTTAACCATTATGCAAACCCCCAATCCCAAATAAGTGTTATCTGGATTTGAATCCTGGATCACCTGTGTTCTATTTGTAAAGTTAGTACACTTACACCTTGTGTCACAGAGACACACTTGAATGGCCATCAGGGTGTTAGGTTAATTTTCTTTTATTTAATAACCAGGTTGGAACAGTGATTCCACTGGATTGTTTTCAGATAGTGTGGGAGCACTGTCTGGTTAAGTGACATGTTTTGAATCTGGAGGCTGAGCGAATGGACTACAGGAAGCAGCTTATTAACAGTTCATAGCATTAATCCTTCTGTACTACCCTACCAAGTTCCTGACAGTTTCATTATTTTTATGTGTACTAATGAAGTGTATAATCAAAAAGTCTTTTAAGAACTGATTTGATTTTGTTTGACTCTTATTTATGTTTACTATCTGGTTTTATATCACCTCTCTTTACTAATCTCATCTCAACCCTAAATGTAAACTAGAAATGGTCTACAATAGAATTGACATATTTGCTGCAAATACCCCTCAAAAAGACTCATCACTGACTATCCCTAAAAGGTCTTAACTGGCTTGTACTTTCCACGCCACCTTAACTACTCACAACTGACTATAGCCCACAAACTAATACACAGCCCTGAAAAATATCTCTCTCTACAAGGTATAATGCAGCCTTATAGTTCATCCAGAACCCTGAAATTCAGCAACAAAATGATACTGTGTTATAAAATCAAATAACTCTATCGGTGACTCATTATACTCTCATCATGTTGCAAATATATGCAACTGCATGCCCTTAGCACTAAGACAAATAGATAAACTAAATATTTTTTAAATATTTGAAAAAAAACACTTTCTTTAGGTTTCTGAGCTTCTCCTGAATAGCATATAAGTGCTACTCATAAACACATTCCTCTCTTTTATACAGCTAACATCCTTTTTTCTAACTCATATACTTTCATATTTTCCCTCCGTCCCTGTCTCATCTGATATCTTCATCTCTGTATCTTCTGCCTCATGTTCCACTGCAAACTAATATTCATTGTAAAACTCCCATACTGCTATCCCAAACTACAGTCTCTTCTACAAACTCTAACCTACTTGCTTTACTACTGAAAAACTGCTATTTTACAATAGTTAAATTACATCACAAACAACAAATGTCTATCTTATTTCTGAAAAGGTATCTCTTTTTCTAGTAACTGTATGTATTTATTCTGCACATACAATGCTTGGCATTCAGCTGTACATCTTGAACTGTACATATAATTTTAAGGTACATTTATAGTTGATTTACAATGTAAATTTCCTACAATGTTTTTCTTTATATATGTAAAATACTGCCTTCTGTATTTTGTATCTTTATTAACTACACATCTTTTTCTCCCTATGCAGTAAAACTCCTACAATGTTACTTTATGTATGTAAAATATAATGCTTTCTGTATTTTGCATATGTATTAACTGTGGAGTTTTTTCTGTCTGAGCCACTGCTGAAATGAGATGAACCCCAGTCAGACCTTCCCAGTAAACAAAGATGCATAAATAAATAAATAAATGAAAAAAATTCAAATGCATATAATGCTTGGTGCTGCTTCAGATATATTGCCCTTTGCAGGTAGTGCCATATTTTTGTATAAGAATGATTCTTTTTCTTTGTCTGTTCAAAGCAATCCATAGAAACAAACTGTCATGGTAGCCAGTAAATGGCTTTGTAAATATAATATATATTTTAGTATCTCTAGTACTCCAACTAGGCTCTGAAATCAGGGAAAGATAAACGTGTTAAGCACTTCCTTAGCGTGAGTCCAAATCTTGACAGTGCTTAGCAGTGCTTGACAAAATCTTGCTAAGGATACCCAAGCACTACGACTGGGTCTCTAGCTACAGACTGACAGTAGAGAATGCCAGCTGACAAACAACAGTGGCAGAAGGTAATACAGCTTATAACAGCTGTTAGAACTTTCCTCTCTGCCACACTTACAATGTGACAGAATAAAGTTTAACAGCTTTTAAATCTATTACAACTACAGAAGAACACATTGTCTCTTCCTGCTGCAGTACCTGTCAGCTGTCCCTGGTTTTGCATAACATCCCTGATTTTGTCTCGTGTATATGCCCTCTCCCTCATAACTTTTTTTATGCTCTGGTGAATCAGTGAGGATTGCAGTCAGTCGATAATGCCAGACATTTGAGCGTCATACTTCTTATTGTTCAGAAAATGCTTGTTGATGCAAAACTTGTTTATCCTATTAACATTTTAAGCCAATCAAGGTATTATTTAAAAATGGCCTGATTTTGATCTTTTGTCCTCCCATTATTTTTGGATTCATGTAGAATTCTTAAACAGAAAGGTGACAGCTATGCTGCAGTCTATCTGATAGCACTTGCAAAGTACTATACTGGCTTTCAATGCTGGTAAAACACTTCACGCTCTTGCATTTTCTCTTCCTTTCTTTTTTGATTAACTGGGGGTATGTAGAGCAGATAAAGCTCCTCGCACTACAACGGATTATGACTGGGTCACCAATAATAATCTTAATAGCTTGTGGGGGCATATATACTTGGACATAGGTTGGCAAGCAATTACAAACTTCCTAATGCCATGCCTTTCTCAACATGGATGCCAAGATTTGCCTCTTGAATTTCGCTCTCAAGGGAAATTTCTTGGCATCCGTGTCTCAAGCACATAATAATCTGTTTAGGATTGGAGACCCAATCATAATCCTTTTCTTTATAATGATGTTGACCTGAAAAGGGGCTTGTAATGAGGTTTGAGATACGTACTTAGAATACAACAGGTTGAAATAAGGAGTTATCAAGGAAGTGTTTTTGAACTATGACGCTAATGGGGTGATCATTTTAAATTTGTTGTAGTTCCACTTTTCACATCTGTTTGTTTACATTTTGGTGTGAAAGATTAAAGCATCTTTTCTGTAATGAATCCTAAGATTTGCTTTTATATTCCTGTAAAATCTATCCTTATAAGGGCATTAGCTAGAATTGCCAGATTAGATGGTAGGTGGTTTATAATTTAATATGGTAGTACAGGTAGAAATGCAATCTTTAGCATGTAAAATGTGCTCTGATTGGCCTTGTATAGAACTTAGCAAGTGTACTGCAACACTGTTTTTGTCTTACTTTGTCACATATGAAAGGGATATGTCAAACATCTGTGTATTTTGTTTCAAACATATATATTTTAAGTTCTCTTAAAATGTTTAGCTAGTATATTGACAAAGGCTCAGTGGGTAGTCTATCCAGCTTTGATACTGGGAAGGTCAGCAAGTTGAAGGTTCTATCCCCACATTAGGTACTTGGATTTGATTTGCAGTACTGACCCTATGGCGCAGCATAAGTGGAGTGCTGCATTCCTGAGTGTGCTGTCTTTCAGATGAGACTTCAAATCAAAGTCACAACTGCCTGAGATAGTGGTAGACCAGATGCATATGAAAAATACCAATGGGACTTATTAAAATTCATTTTTTATTGTGAAAGAATATAATTCAGAAACAGTTCACCTTTTTTATAAACCTACTCAAAAAAGCTTCAACAAACTCAAAAATGTTCATATAATTACCTCTGCCTTTCATTCCCAAACTGTTTTATCCATACTTTACTTTGCATTATTTTGTTACAGTTACATATACCTACCCCAGCAACTTCCCCACACATTTAAAATTTCCTTTATAATTTTGCATTATTTATCATATTTTATTAATATTTTGCTGCATATGGGAGTTCCAAGATGGCTGCACATTGAGCAACAGCTTATTTCTAGCTCTCCCAGTGTGAAAACAGAAACTCAGCAAAGAAGGCCAGTAGACTTGTGTTTATGGGTAAATTTCAGTAATTGGCTAGTAAATGCACTGCCTGGATGTCAGGAATAAAGAGATACAGAAGACCTGGAAAACAGCTACAAAAACTGAGGAAGAAACACTGACTGGGGAAAGTTCTGCAGCTGTTCAGCAAAAGGCAATGCAACCTTCAGACATGACTTCCAGTAACTTACAGGAAGGTGTAAGACAACCTCATGCAGACCTAGTTAAAATAAAACACTGATGGAGTATACCAGTGCATACAACAAAAGGATGGAAAAAAATGGAAGAAGATTTAAACAGATATTCAGATGAGATGATATAGCTGCAAAAATCAGAGGTCGAAATAAAGAAAAGGCTGGCTGAATGTGAGACTGCTCAGGAATAGATGTTTAAAAAATAATAGAATTAGAGGAAAGAGTACGTAGGGAAAAACCTGAGATTTTCAGCTATACTAGAGAAGCTGGAAGGAACAGACTGCATTAATTTTATGAAAACACAAATAAGCAGCTGGACTTGTATTCTACAGCAGGAGTTGTTAGCTGAAAATAAAGATGCAATCCTACCAGCAGAAGGAGTTTATTCTGACAAAATTGTGGCAAAAGGACAAAGTACTAAAAGTTGGAGACAGCAGAGTGTTTGTAGAGCATGATTACTCATTATACACCAGACAGAAGAGGAGGAAATTTATTCCACTATTCAGGGAATGTTAAGATACAAGTGTGAGATTCAAACTGTTGTACCTAGCTGTTTTCAAGTTATTCATCCCTGGAGGGACAAAATAATTTTTGATGAACTACATGCTAAGGAGGAAATACAAAAGTTTGTTCAACAAAAAGTAAGCTGTGAAATAGAAGGAGATCTTGCTTCTTGTTCTTCTGGTAATAAAGACCACAGAGAGAGACTGTACCTGTGAAACCTTTTCAAAATTTTAATGGAAAATGTTAGAGAGAAGGAAGGGTGCATGAGAGTTGACTAGAAGAATCGAGAGTATGTTGGAAATGAAGCAGAGATGGGATTTCAGAAATGAACAGTAATAAAACCAGTAACTTAGTATGAAATTACAATGCAATAATTATATTTGTGAAGTATGACATAACAAAAAAAATCTGGAAATATTGAACTTTTTCAGAATTTGTTGGACTTGTGGAGACTCTAAAGCATATGCCCTACGTCATGTCATTAATGTTCAGAAAAGTCCTTTGGGGTTGGGAAGAGAAGGGAGAAAGTTAACTGTTATTAAATTAATTATTTTCTTAAATAGTACCAAATTTGTGGCATGTGCTGCTGTTTTTTCTTTTCTTTCTCCCTTCTCTCTCTTCTTGTTTAGTTTTAAGAAATGTAGGCACTGCAATGTTTAAAAAAAAAGCCTGGTTAACAAGCATGATAAAAGAAAATTTAATGTTCTTTTTCTTATTCTTGCATGGGGGAAATGACTGGATTAAAGACCTTAGACTGATTTAGTAACAAGTTTTAAGAGAGAACAAGTAAATGAAAAAGAACATTGAATATTATGAGGCTTTTTCTAGCAAATACATGCATGCTTAGTAACAATTCTGCAGCTGGTCTTCACGTTTCCATGGAAACAATCTGATAAAGAGAAACTGGCTACAGTCTGGTGGAGAGTGACTGGCTGTGGAAAGGAAAAAAAAAGAAAAGAGAAATTGTCTAGATGATGTTCTCTGAAAGCATTCAGAGGCTTTCCCAAAGTAATAGATAATGTTCTTTAAACCATTTAGGGGCTTTCCCAAGGTAGTTAATGTTCTCCGAAAACATTCAGGGTTTTTCCCAGCTGGGAGAGCTATAAAGACAAGACAAAACCAGTCAGCACTTAGTAGAAGCACAGGCTGCACCATGCGTCTTAGCATGTATGAACTTTCTTTTAGGTTAACTCAAGTCTGTGAGTGTGGCTGTCAGTTTGGGGATTTTGTTACTATTAGGAGGGTAACACTTGAATATTTGAAGGTGTACATAGTTTTGTGTGTTATTATTAAGTTAATAGGTTTTATGGGGGTGTGTTTGTTTGAGGGCTTTCAATAAAACAAAAAGTATTGTAAGATGTGACATAGGCTCAAATGTATATGACAAGAAACAACTGTATAAACGTTCAGCCTGCCAAACAGTGTATGCATGTAACACAAAAGCTGGAACTAGACATTTAACAAAAAATGTGTTAAACATTAAAGGTGGGAATAATAACTTAATACAGTGATGCTTTCTTTAATGTCTTTAAATGTAAATGAACTCAAAGATAAATATAAACAAGAAAGAATAGTGAATTATATTAAAAATGTAGAGTACAAATAGCTATGTTACAAGAGACACACTTAGAAATAACTGAACATGTTAATTTGATAAAGGAAAGTTTTCAGGATGGTTATTTAGAGGAATACCTGGGACAAAGAAAAAGAGGAGTACTTACATTAATTGCAAGAGGAGCTCCAATTGTGATAGAAGAAGAAGAAAAAAATATAAAAATGGCAGATTTGTAGTGCTAAGGGGTTACTGGCTAGGGAGGAGGATTACACTGGTGTGTATTTACATTCCACCTAAAACTGATATAATAGAGCTTAAGAAAATTCTGGGAGACATAATCAGTTTTCAGCAAGGAATATTACTTATCCCTGGGGACTGGAATTTGATTTGCAGCAGTGAAGATGTGTCTGGGGGCCCAGAAGGGAAAATATAACAAAGGAGGGTACATGTTTGAAGAAATTTATGAAAATATTTGGCATGGAAGATGTGAATTCAGTAATAGGTGTTTGGAGTGAATTTAGTTATTATTCCCCAATATATAAAAACTGGGCTAGGCTAGACAGAATTTACATTTCACAGGAACATGTGCATTTAATTGAAGGTCTTGATATCCACCCAATTACTATTTCAGATCATGCGCCAATAATGGCTAAAATAAAAACACAGGGCAATGAAAAAAAATGAGACATTGACACTTTCCCACCTATCTGTAGAAAAAACAGGAATTTAAGGAATGGGTAGTGGAAATTATTCAGGAGCTGTTAGAGAGGATAGAAATTTCTTCTGAAAATATAGCTAGAGAGTAGGATAAAATTAAGCTGGAGTTTAAAAATAGGGTGGAAATAAAAGAAAGGGAGCTATGGTTAAAAAGTAACAAGAATTATTTAAAGGGACTGACAAATATTAAAGTATTGCAAACCAGGAGTAATCTCACAGACCAAGAAAAGGATCAACTGCAGACTGCTAGGCAGAAAGTAAGGGATTTCCTCAGTAATATGCATGAGCTTAGAAAGATTGCTGTTAAGCAACTGTTTTTGCATAATAACACTAGAGCACAAAAAATGTTAGCACACTGACTCAGGCAACAGAAAGTAGAAAGGGCTGTTGCCAAACTTAAGGAGCCTATAACAAAGAAGATAACAAGAGATCCTGTAGAGGTATTAGAAATATTTTGGAAATTCAATGAGAATCTCTATGAAGCAGGAAAAGATGAAAATCTAGAAAAGATACAAATGGAAATGTTTATGGAATAATTAAATATGCCAAGGTTAGAGATAAATGATATTCAATTACTAACAGTTAGGATAGGAGGAGATGAGATAAGAATTGTGATGTATAACCAATCTACAAGAAAGTCCCCAGGAATAGATGGTATTCCTGTGGAAGTTTGGAAGCTATGATGAAAAAACTGATAAAGATATGGAAGGTTTTGTTTAACAGTATCTTAATAGGAGGAGAAGTACCAAGGTCCTGGAAGAAAGCAGAGGTAGCTGTAATACCTAAAGAGGGTAAGGATCCATCAGATCCAGCTTCATACAGGCTCATTTCAAAACTAAACCACGATTATAAAGTGTTCATTTCTATACTAGCTAAAAGAATGGCAAAAGTAATGCCAAAACTGAGAGATATGGATCAATGTAGTTTTGTGGAGGGGAGGCAAACATTTGGCAACATTAACAGAAAATTGATGATACAGAGAGAAGCAGAATGTAAGAAAATACCATTGTTGTTGGTGTGTCTTGATGCAGAGAAAGCATTTGACAGACTAAGCAAGGATATTATGAGCAGGGCAATGGAAGCATTTGCATTTCCTGAAAAAAATTATAAGGTTGATTAGGAGAATATATGAGGGATCAGACATGAACATTAAAATGAGTGGGGTCCTCTCTGATAATTTCTGCTTGAGCAGAGGAACCAGTCAGTGGTGTCCTCTTTCCCTTTTATTATTTGCATTATATTTCGAACCATTGGCAAAGAAAATAAGGGACTCAGAAATTCCAGGATATAATTGGTATTGCAGTCGAGTAAAGCTGACTTTATTTGCAAATGATATTATTTTGTACCTGACAAAACCAGGAAATGATATTACAGTGTTGTGGAACATCTTGAGACAGTTTCAGATCTTTTCAGGATACAAAATTAATGAAGCTAAAACAAAGGCAATGGCGGTAAACTATTTACCCACACATGAACTGGTTCAGGAGTACCCATATTTATGGGAACATGATAAAATGAAATATTTAGGAGTATGGATTAAAAATAATTCTAGTGTGGCAGCTAAGGATATGTGGGAAGAGATTAAACAAAAGATCATGCAAAACCTTAGAAAATGGAAGCTTTGCTATATGGATATGGATAGTAAGATACAAGCAGTTAAAAGGTTTTTAGTCCCTTTAGTCTTATACACAGGTCAGGCATATTTTTATCAACCAGAGGAGAAGTTGTGGGTAGCAATTAATAAAGAGCTGAAGGACTTTATCTGGGAGAGGAAGACAGCAAGAGTCAAGTTAGTTAAACCGATTCTTCCAGTAGAACAGGGCGGATTGTGTTTACCCAATTTGAAGGGGTATTTCAGAGCTACACAGCTGAGACTCCTATACATAGCACAAGCAAAAAACTATAGTTTAAAGTGGACAGAGATGATGATGAAACACGGGGGAAGCTCAAGAAACAAGGAGAGTCTGGGATTTTGGATGCATGTCTTTAAGGAGAATAACAATTATCATGCAGAATATTATATCCATAAGCATAAGGTAGCAGAAAGTTTTCTAACAAGTAAACTGACACAGGAATGGAGAAAGGTGATTCTTCTGATAGGGATGATTGCAATTAGGGATACAGGCGATAGGCAAGGGGGTGGCAGAATTTATTGGAGAAAACTGGCAAAGGAACCAAGGTATTGGGAGCAAATAACTAGAGAGGGAAAGATGATAGAATGGGAAGACACCAAGAATTTATTTGGACTGCAGGTTAGAGATTGCCTTCCCTACCAGGGACTGATAGCAGAGTATAGGCAAAGCGAAAAAAATGTGGGTGGGGAGGTACTGAAAGAAAGACCAGCATTGGTAGATTTCTTAATAGAATCTAGAACAGAAGCTGCCATTAAAAAAGGAATAATTAGTAGCACATATAAAATATTGCATGATAACTATAAGAATCAGTAAGAGGGTTTAGAAAGGATTGTGGAGAGAGACTGGATAAGCAATTCACAAAGAAACAATGGGAGGATATATGTATGTCTCCCAATATGTACCAAAATCTAGAATATTTATGATTTTTGCTTGGAAATGTTTACATAGATATTTTTATACCCCAGGTAGACTCCAGAAAGTTTTTCCTCGGACAAACAGTAAATGTTGGAGGTGCAAAGGGGAAGAAAGAGATAATTGGGAACATATTTTCTGGGAGTGCAGTGAGTTGACAGACTTTAAGGATTCCCTGTAGGATGCACTGTCAGAGATGCTGTGTGGGCAGATTGATCTGAAGAAGGAGATAATTTTTGTGAGCTATGATGCAGAATCAGCATTGCCTAGACATGGTAAGGCCTTGCTGTGTCTAATAATGGTGGCTGCCAAAAAAGCAATCACTAAAAAATGGAAATCCATATTTAAACCAACTATACTGGAAGAAGTGAATGTAGTAACAGAGATAAACAACTGGAATTGGGATCTTTGGAAAAGGGTAGGAGCAAACTACATAGAAAAAAATTGGAATTGTGGGAACAATACATACAAGGGAGGAATGAGGTCTAAAAGGCGGCAGGACTTAAATGAGCTATGTAATGTTTGAGCAAGAAAGATTGGGTAGATTATAAGTGATGTATAATATTTGCAACTGGGAGTGTGTCAGTATAACTTGTGATGTAAAATGCTTGCAACTAAGATTGTGTTGGTGTGGTTTGTTTTCATTTATATAAATGTATGATTGCCTATGTAGTAAGTGGTGGTTTAGTAAAGATGTTTCTGGTTTAAAAAAGGGGCAGGAATTAAATAATTTATTTAATATTGCTTAGGTTATATGATATATAGCAATATATGTGAAATATGTTTCTTATGCTAATATAGTTTGATTAATTTTATGTAAATGTAAATTTGCCTATGTCACAAGTGATAATTCAATAAAGGTGTTTGAAGAAAAAAAAAACATTTTGCTGCACAGTATTATTTTCATCTGTTTCTCCATGTTTAGTATAATACTTAACTCTTGTCTGACACACAACATATTTTATTTCATTTCCCATTCTCCACGTATGATTATCCCAGAGTGCCATACTGATTGTTCATATTCTGTTCTTCCCCACTTCAAGGCACACCTTATTCCAAATAATTTTCTTAGTTTTCAAACATACATGCATTCTGAAATTGCCTGTTTCTATTATATCAGGATAAAATCCCTTTAGTCAACATCTTTCATTTTCTGGTTTATATTTTCAATTATATCTAAAATGGAACTTTTCATAAGCAGCTAGGCATCTTATATTTTGCATCTGTACTGTAATTTTCTCATTATTTAACATCTCCAATATTTCTGTCTTCATCCCATTTGTTGCTACTGTATGTGTTCAACTCTTTTCAAATTCCTTTCCTCACCATATTCTGTATTTGCTTGATTTCCTTATACACTTATTCTAGCTCCTACATAATACAATAACTCTTGTAATTATTTTGTATATCTTCCTCTACTTGTATTCCTTCCTTCTTGCCTCTGTCTCTCATATCCATATTCACTCCTACACATTATCTGTATTCTTTCCTTCCAATACTTTCCAATGATACCTAAGTACAAAACTTTTACAAATTCTATATCTATCATCCCTAACACCCAGTTTCTTACATTCATACACAGACTATCATTTGTAATCAGAGAGCTACCATTGAACAATGGTAACTCCTTGAATGCAGTCTCCACAATCTCCCTCTCCTGAATAAATAACTCTTGCAATATGTTTACTGTACACTGCATTGTGTGAGCCTTTTTTTTCATTCGTAGTGGGTAAGTCTGTTTTCACTACAGCTGTGTGACTATGTAGTTAGTGTATAACGAAAGGGGGTTTAGGTGGTAAAGCTGTCCACATCAACCTGGCAGAGGGACTTGCTCCCTGCAAAAAAGGCATTTATCAGCATATGCATATCAATGCATTTCTAATGGATATACCTTCTTATAACAGTGAAAACATTAAAATTATGTGGGGGGCTATGCCCCCCACACCCCCATTCCCCCACACCCCCCCTTATTTAATATTCTCTCTATGTATATAAATACATACATACATACAACATTTTTTTAGGGGGGGGGGTTCAAGAAGTATGAAAGTTAAATTAAAGTCAACACATAACCCACTGACATCATATTGGAAAACTTAACAAGCAACAAACTTGACAAATGTTTTTGTAACTTGCTGATAAATGCCTTTTTTGCAGGGAGCAAGTCCCTCTGCCAGGTTGATGTGGACAGCTTTACCACCTAAACCCCCTTTCGTTATACACTAACTACATAGTCACACAGCTGTAGTGAAAACAGAGACCTCCTTACTGTATAAACTCTATTGAGGGTCAGAGATTGGTAGGATTCACCAATTTAAAACATTGGCACTTTGTACATATTGTGTATATAGTTTGTTTATGATAATAGTCTTAATTGATATCTTATCCTTTGTATCTCGTTTTAATGTTCTAATGCTTTTGTATCTCTGATATTGTGTAACTACTGACTTCGGTTGTGGCATATAAAACTGTAATAAAGAATTTTTAAAAAAAAGAAATGCATTGATATATATATTTAGTAAAAACTATTGGCATAATTTATTTATTTTATTTATTTATTTAACATTTGTTGACCGGGAGAGTCCGACTAGGTTCCACAGATTCTGTTTTCAGCGGAGGCCCGGGGAGAAATGCTCCAGATGCATGTCTTTAGAATGTTTATGCCCCCCACACCCCCCCTTATTTAATATTCTGACTCCAGGGTTGCACTGCAGTGGGGCAGGGGCTATATTCCATTTTCGACCAAATGAACTTCGACCATGTGAGCTTTCAGTGAAGTGAAATGCCTGGAATCATTTTTGACTAAGTGTAATTTGACCAAATGTATGGAATCCATATATATATATATATATATATATATATATATATATATATATATATACACACACACACACACACACACACACACACACACACACACACACACACACACACACACATACATTTTTTATATTATTAATGGTATAAACAATGCCTTATACATAAATATCTTTGTTCTTATTTACTCTCCATTTATTCCATGTGTTTACCTTCTATTCCATCTTATTAAATCACTCCTCCCCACTTCCCAGTTTTCTCTCTTTCCTGTCAAATGACACCATTCCCCTACTATCTTAATATACTTCTTGCTTCCTTAAATCCATACTAAAGTTTTCACTGCTCATGTAAAAGATCTTTCTGTTATCCTTACCCCCTACAATCTTCATTTCTTTCTCAGAATCTTTAACCAACACTTGTAATACTCATACAATTCCTAAGCTCTTATACATACTATCACATCATCTGCAAATGTAACTGCCCTTGTTTCTCAGCTCTTTACATTCTTAATGTGCTTCATACTTCCCAATTCTTCTATTTTCAACTTAATACTACAGTACTCATTTAACAGGGGACTCACTGGAAATGTTGCAACATACCAATCTTCGGTTTTATTGTTTGTGCAGCTGTCTCATTAACTAAAATATTGCCACCTTATTATAGTACATATTCACTATTTTCATTGCATCCTTACTTGCCTCTGTCTCCTTCAGTGTTCTTCCCATAATACCTAGATTTACCTTATTGCAATAGTACTTGCAATAGTATATGACTACATATTTGACTAAACCTAGATTCCCACGTAGTAAAACTGCCATGGACTCTGTTTCTGCTACAGTTTTTACAATATTCCTATCTGTAGAATTGTAAATACATGGTTAGTTTTCTATTAACCTATTGCACTTGTTTGTGGTATTTGTAAGTGACCTGAATCTTGATATACAGGCTACTTGTTTTTTTCTGCTCCATTGAATGTATCTTATGATAGATTTTGTTAATACCTACTGCAATATGTATTTACTGAAACGTGTATCTTTGCTGGAATACAAATAACTCATTGTACAGCTTAATTACTTGCTGATATGTGTTTTTGCTGTTTTGAAAGTAACTTTTATATTTGTGTTTCCCTTCCTAACTATCTCTCTCCATTCTTGCTGCACTGCTCACTACTTCCTACTGACTCCCCTCCCCCTAATCTCCTGACCTGCCTTATCTTGGGGGAATGGGGGTGGATTTACTAAGTACTTTCCAAATATGTAAACTTTCCTTTTCATTCTGCTGCCTCCACCCAATCTCTCTTGCTGTCTCACACTCATTTCTGGTGTTGCTTAACAGTTTCCTAGTCTCTCTCAAATACTCATGCCTTCATTCTTCCTTTTTTATTTTTAGGTTGTAAGCCCTGGTGTTACACACTGCCATGAACGCAAGCTACAACGTTTACCCTCTACCAAGCATTACATCCTCAGCACAAATTGAATGCTACAGCAAAAAAGTAAAGTCCAATTTTGTGATTTGTCTATAACCAAATCTTAACCCTGCAATCCAATTAATCCTGTAAGGCCACTTGCACACTTCCAAGCCTTCTTCTTTAGTCACTGACCCTTCATAATTCTCTCTGGCATTATTCCCTCCCTTATTTTTTCTACTCTCCCAACCTGTCTCACTACTTTGACTGTGCAGTAATAACTCCATCTACTGACCTAGTCCTCCTGACTAAACCCTTAACTGTCCTAGACTTTTGTACCTTGCACTCCCCTCCCAGTAAGGCTGCTCTCTCACTCACTGTTGCTCTTTCCATTGCACTAAACAAGTGACTTCTTTTTCAACTGCTTATTTCAGCTCCACACATTGTTTTCTTTTCACTCCTGCATCCAGTTGCAGCCTGATACTAAATTCACTCTCCATAAAATCAAAATGCCTCCCAAGATCTCTTCACCTCACAGAACTAAACAAAAATTTCTCTCTCCTTACCCATTTATATAATTTCTCCTCCACCCTCTCAACACCCTCCAACTCTCAGATGACATTCACCCCAACCCCGGCCTGCACTTTAACCCATCTATTCCTGCCACAGCTTCACAAACCCCCTTGCACACACCTAATCTCTTTTTCAAGCATATTTTTTTTACCCTATCAGCATCCACAGTATCCTTAATAAGATAACCGAATTTCACTCATGGATAGACCAATATTCCCCTAACATGGCTGAAACCACACAACACTGATATTGAACTTCTCTCCCCAGGATAAAACATCTTATGCTTTGACAGAATACATAAAAAAGGGGCAGGCGTTGCCATTATCTATTCAGACCTCCTACCCCCCCATCTAACCCTCATCCCTTCTTTCAGCAAGCAGAACTCATTATTGCCAATTACAAACCCATGACCACAAAACCCTAACTATAGTCGCCATCTACATACCGCCTGGAGAGAATATACCCTTATTAGAACAAATTCTTAACTGGATGTCTGATAATATACCCAGTGAGGCCATAATACTAGGTGATGTTAACATCAGTTGGCTTAACCCCTGCTTTAACTCAACTACCACCAGCATAAACCTATATGGCTACACCAAACTTATCTCTTCTCCCACTTTTCATCAAAAACCCACTAATACTAGTTCTATCATTGACTGGATTCTTGTCTCTAATCCTAAACTCTGTCACCACCCTGAAATGTTACCGGACTCCACCAGCAACCATTGCCCAATATGCATCCTAAGATCCCCCCTCCCACCTCTCTAGACCCCATAAATTTAAAGAATGACAAAAACTAATTACCTTTGACCCCAAGACATTCAATAATTCTCTCTCAGCTATTGACTGGTCCTTCCTCTCTATCTTACCTCTTGATGAAGCTGTTTTACAATTCAACTCCATCTTTCTTAACACACTCAACTCTCTTGCCCCTCCCAGAACTGTCAGAGTCAAATCTCAATGTTCTTCCTGAATCACTAACTCTACTTGGTCCCTTATCCACAAAAGAGATTCTGCCTGGAAATCTGGCCCAAGACAAAATCTTCCACAAACTACCAGAAATATAGGGAACTCCAGAATCTGACCAAAAAGTATATTAACAATGATAAAAAAACTTCTACCACACACCCCAGAAACCCTAAAATGTTTTGGAACACTATCAACCAAATTCCAACCCAGGAAACCCCTCAGCACCCATCCCCTGCCCAATAACACACCTCAAGAAACTGCATCCATTTTCAATTCATACTTCATTGACTCCATCAGTAAACTCATGTAGACTTCCAACCCAACCAATCCCTCACCTTCCACAACTCCCCAACTACAAAACTCCCCCTTCTAACTAACACCAGTTCTAGCAGCTACATTAAAAAATCTTCTCCTCAAACTTAAACCAAGTTCTTCATCAGCTGATAATTTACTATCTCTGTTCCTAAAGGCTGCTGCTAAATCAATAGCACATCCTGTTTCCATCCTCATAAATCTCTCAGAGCATCCACTGTCCCTATTCTCCGGAAGAAATTCTATATAATACCTATCCATAAAGGTGGGAATTCCACAGAACTCTCTAATGTTGACATATTGCCATACTTTCTCCCCTCTCTAAAAATGCTTGAACAAGCAAATCTTGGCCTCTCTCACTCAAGAAAACCTGATTACCCTACACAGCATGGCTTCTGCCCCCCCCCCCCAGCACCACTACTGCTCTTATTTCCTTTGCTAACACCGTTACTCTAGCCAGAGATAATAATAAACTAATGTCCTGTCTCTTCCTAGATCTCTGCAAAGCCTTTGACACTGTCTCCCACCCCATCCTCCAAACTATCCCAACTCAACCTTTCCACAGCAACTATCTCTTGGTTTAACAGCTACCTCACAGACAGGCAGCAAGCCGTCAAATGGTTCTCTGCTCTTTCTCCCCATCAAAATGGGTGTCCCAAAGGGCTCTATTCTTGGACTCCTTCTTTTTAACATCTTCGCTAACCAACTTCACAAATCCTGTCCCCAGTCATCCCTCATACAGGGACACAGATGACTCCACAGTCATATCCATCACAGACAACCCAACTGATCCGCTCACCCTCACACAAAAGTCATTCAACCTCACTGAAACTTGGCTTACTAACAACCAACTCATACTTAACCCCAAAAAGACAAAACTCTTACTCTTCCTCCCAAAATCACTCTACCATCTCAAATCCTCATTTACCATCTCTTCGCTTAACAACACTATTATCACTGCTGAAACTCACACAAAGCTCCTTGGAGTAATCACAGATGGCCAACTCAAATTTGACCTCCATTTCTTCACTGTATTAAGAAAACCCACCAAAAGCTTGGCCTACTATATAGAAACAAAAGATTCCTCACCCCTGACTCTAGAATGTCACTAGCCCATGCTTACCTTCTCCCCAATCTCTTCCACAGCTCACAAATACTAACAAACTCACAGTCTTCTCTACTCTCCAAACTCAAAACCACCTATAACAAAGTTGCAAGATTTACTGCTAATCTGCCTTCTGAATCACATCACTGTTATGCCCTCAGGTCACTCAGCTAGCTGGAGTTTCCAAACCAACTCTTATCTATTCAACTTCTCATCATCCACGCTATCCTCGACAAACCCTCATCCTGCCTCAGCATCTCCTCACTAGTCTCCCTCTATACCCCCCAATCCCTCAGAAGCTCTGACCAATGTCTTTTACAAATTCACAAACCTAAAAAATCTATTGAACAGAATCTTTAGAGTTATTCTACTGTTGTTCAATGGAACAAGCTTCCCATGACCCTCAGAAATATAGCCCATGTCCATGAATTCAAGAAAACATGCAAACAATACCTAAACAGCATCTGCACGTCACTGTAACCACCCCACCTGAATCAAGTCCTTTCTCCATCACTACTCTCTCCTTTACTCCCCTTCCTTCCAAGTCCCAATTTCCTCCCTTTACTCTAAGTTACCTTATTCCAACTAACCTCCTGTTGCAACAAGACAGTCACTTGATTCTCACCTGGCTCCTTCATTTCTCAGTCCTGGATTCCTGCTACCTGCTGTCTTATCTTGTAACTTATATCTAATTTCTACAGCCCCTGTAGATTACAATTACAAACAGCTTGTTTGTATAGTTGTTCACTGTCAATAGTCCTAATATGTTTTTGCTGCCTTTTGCAATTATCTGTTTCCTTACTTATTACAATGCATAAATGTCTCTTTTGTCTTACTTATACTGTTAATGGATATTTTGCTTACCATATTGTATTGTACATTACTTTATCATGTAACTTTCTTTTATATTTGTACTGTGGAGCTTTTCTTCCTAGTCCTCCACTGAAAAAGGACTATATAGCCAGTCGGACTATGCTGGTCAACTAATGTCAAATAAATAAATTATAGGCTCTTTGCTGATCCAGCCCTACCATATATCATATAACTCACTCTTGCCAACAAAAACATATTTCTTATAACATTCAGTAACATAATATTTCCTTTTAATTGCATGCACTTGATTTTTATGCATTTCTCCTTCTTATTTTTTTCAGCTTTCGTAAACACCACATGCAAATAACTTGGATTTGACTTCTATTATTCTAATAGTTCCCAAATCTGGTAACTTTCTAAAATCACATTTCATTGCCATCAAAGCACAATTTGCATTTTCCATACCATCTGTCCTATGTACCTCTTGAAAACTTCCATTAGCATCTGTTTTATTATATACCCCTCACTTCCTCCCTTAGCAGCTTTTACACTTCTCAGTGCACTCCATCAATCCCTGCTTCATTTCATCTTTAAGTTTATACTTTCCCTGTTTCTTATTAAGACCATCACATGTCACTCTCTCTCCCTGTCTGAATTTATTCTTTCTTCAAACAACCTATTAGCATTCTGAATCCCAAATGTTCTTATCTATCAGTATTCACATCTACTTCCACCTGTCTGTTCTTTATTTTATTCAGCATCTCTGGTGTTCTTACTCTGTGCTTAAATGCTTGACATAAGTGTTTCTCTGGTAACTATGAATTAATATATTTTTTAACCCTTACCCAGTGTTCTACTTTTTTCCTAGATATTTCATTATTTATCTTCTCATAGGTTCATAGGTAAGTACTAGGCTATCTGCCCAAGGGCATTTATAAGCCTAGCCAGAGTGTGTTGGCTTTCACCACCCCCTTAGATTAGTTCCCTGTGCCTTTGACCAGCAGAGCCATTAGTTCCCTGCACCTCTGTCCAGCAGAGCCACTGCAGTGATCCCCGGGGTAAATTTGCTGTTTCCCATCCACCCGTCAAGGTTTCTCTTGAAGAGTGCTAGTGAGGGGCTCTGACTGATGTATATTGGAATCTTGTTCCAAAGCATGGGGAGTCTCTGGATCAGGAAGCTATCCCTCCAGCACTTCCTATATATCATTGTGGTAAGGTTTATATCCCTAGAGCATGTGTTTTTTTTTAGGTGGAGCATATCCATCAATTCTGGGTTGGACATGGCCTTGTATGTCAAGCAGAGATCACCTCTGAGTAAACAGTATGCAACCGAGTACAGCTGGAGTTTCTTTAGTCAGGCTGCATAGGTCATCTGTTTGAGGCCAGTAATCCTCTTGGTGAGGTACTTTAGTGGTCTTTCCAGCTGTTGCAGGTGTCTTGTAAGGTACATCCCAAATGGGACGTTGTATTCTATAATGGGTCTAATAAGTGATGAGTAGAGAGGCACAATAACCTCCTTTGTTCTGGATGAGAACCCTTTTGAGATTAGGTGGGCCACATAGAAGGATTTTCTAACCACCTTGGCAATATGATTATCAAAGGAGAGATTGCTATCTGCTTGGGTCCCCAGATCCCTTATTACTTTTTCTGTATTTAGGGGACTACCACCTATGTGGTAGTTCGCGGGTACTTTGTTTTTTCCAAAGGGGATGACTATGCACTTTTTGGCATTCAGCTTGAGGCCATGATTTTGACACCAGGTATCCGTCTCAGTGAGACCCTTCTGGAGGGTGTCTGTATCAGCCGGAGAATCAATTATGGCCCCTAGTTTGCAGTCATCTGTGAACTTGGCCAGCCAAAGTCCTCCTGTGCTTGTCTGTACCTCTGAGAAGTATATACCAAATAGGAGGGGTCCTAGGACTGAGCCCTGGGGACGCCACTTGTAACCGGTTTAGAGTCGGACCTAGAGTCTGCAACTCTCACCATGTGGGTTCTGTCCGTGATCCAATTTGCAACCCACTTCATGACGTAGGGGTTAATGTTCAGGTTGGTGAGTTTGTCTATAATACCAGAATGGGGAATGGTGTCGAAAACCTTTACGAGGTCTAGGTAGGCTGTGTGGACCTCCTTACCCTCATCTAATGCATTGGTAACTGTCTCAAAGAAGTCCACTAGGTTTAGGAGGCATGATCTGCCCTTAACAAAGCCAAACTGGGTGGGGTCCAAAGTTTAGAGGTTCCCAGTGTCTCTGTTAATGAATTCCATGATGATGTGCTCCATAGCCTTGCAGACCAGGCTAGTCAGGCTTATAGGGCGATAGTTCCCGGGGTCCATTGTGGTGCCACCTTTGTGGAGTGGGATAACAGTTGCTGTACACCACTCAGTGGGTACATAGCCTGTAGAGAGGCTGAGTTTGAACAGTGTATTTAGGCGAGGGGTTAGTTCATTTTGGAGCTCTTGTAAGATGCAGCCTGGGACACCGTCCGGTACCATTGAGGCTGTGTTTTTGGCTTTGGATAGGGGTGTTTTAACCTGTGTGTCAGTGATTGCCGAGGCCTTACATTCTTCTGGTATGGTTATGGGCCCTTTAGGGGGTGAGATGGGTGTGAAGTTTGCACTGAACCCGTCTACCAAAATGTTGGCAATATCAGTCGGTTCAGTGTATTTTGTGCCATTCTGCACCAACTCAGAGCAGATCTGAGAGTTTCCACTTAGGTTCTTGACATAGCACTTTGTGGTTATCTTTGGAGTTCTTGGCAATTTTTCTTTCGAAGCTAGCCTTGGATGATTTAATGAGGGATCATAGTTTCTTGCTGATACTGATCAGGGATGTCTTTCCTTCTAGGGATTTTGCTCTTATCTGTACTAGTTTCCTCCTTCTATTGTAGAGCCTGTTTATGGCAGGGGTCCACCAGACTGGTTTCCTTTTCTTGGAGGAGTGAGTCTTGGGATAGCACGAGGCATGCATTCCTAAAGATGATCATAGAGTGCCTTTGTATAGGTTTCAGCAGCTTGGACAGCATTGTCCATTGGTGTGGTGGCTATGAACCTTTCCACCTTGGTCTTAAGCAATGTGAAGTTTGCTTTTGAAAAGTTTTTCACAGTGGTTTTCTTGATTGGGATTGGGGGTGGAATGTGAATATCCAGAGTGATTAGTCTATGGTCTGATCTAATCAGCGAGGGGTTGACGTCAGGTGTGGAACACTGGTCGCCCATGTTGGTGATGACCAGGTCCAATATGTTGTCCCCTCTGGTGGGGGGTGTTGACCAGTTGATCCAGGGCATTCGAGTTTATAAGTTCTAGGAAGCATTGGGCAAGGGAGTTAGTACTTGAGTAGTTCTCCCAGTTAATGTTTGGGTAGTTGAAATCACCCAGTATTAGGGTGTTTGGTAGGACCTTCATATTTCCCAGTGTCTCCAGAAATGCAGAATGGGGGTCCTGGGTCATGTTGGGTGATCTGTAGCAAGCTACAGTTTGGGTTGCAGTTTTACTCGTTGTTAGTTGCACTTGGATGATCTCTGATGCATCGTGCTGCGCCACTTACCTGGAGGTGTGAGTATCCTTGATGAATATGGATACACCCCTGCCTTTTGTGTTTCGGTCCGGGATCTGTGGCCGAAAGGTATGGTATGAGTTATAGCCTGGTAGTGCTGGGGGTGCTCTCTGGAGCCTTAAGCCAGGTATCGATGTTCTCCATACTAAGGAGTGCCTTGAGTGCGTGCATTTTGAGGTTTAGACTTCTGGCATTGAGTAGCATTACCCTCAGTTTTTGGTTAGTTGTGCTATTTACGGTGGTGGGTTTGTCTTTTGAGCTTTGCCTAAAAAAAGCACTATGGGGGTGGCAAGAGCCTTTGCCAGTATTCGAAAGCCTAAGGGTGACAGGTGCAAGCCATCTCTTGCGAAGCAACGTGGCTTGTCGAGCATGTCATCCCAGGCAGACAGATACTGGATTCCCTTTGAATGACACCAGAAACTTAGCCAATTGTTGAAGTTGATCATTTTTTTTCTTTATACTGTGGCACTATTCTTGGTGAGGGTAGGATGCTACTCAGGGTCAGGGTCATACCGGCCTGGGCTACATGATCATAGAGCCCTTCCATGTCTCTTTTCATGTAGTCCAGGGAGGTACATTTCAGGTCATTCACACCAACATGTACAATGACAGAGTCGTATTTGTACTTTTCCTGGAGTGACCTGAGTGCTTTTGCTATGTGGCGGATCCTGGCTCCCGACAGGCAGCTAACTGTAACCTTCTCCTTGTCCAGCCTAGTTAGTGGGACATCAGTGTGCCTGACTATAGAGTCACCTATCACTAGTGTGTTGGGTATGTTATTTTGCATTAAGGGCTGTGATTGCTTGGCACACTGATTATGTGAAGTATGTGCTTCATGGTTGGTGATGGGTTGTGGAGGTTGCTTGGATGTCTGCTTTGGAGGTCTCTGTTGCTTTTGCAGATTTTTATTTAGAGCCTCCGAGTATGTTTTCGTGTATTTATGTGTGTTATTTGCCTGTGTTGGTTTTTTTGGTCTATGTGAGACTGGTGGTATGTTGCAAGTATTACCCTTCTCCTCTTGACAGTCAGTTACAGTCTGGGTTTGAGAGAGCTTTGCCTCCAGTATGGCTGTATAATTGCATCTCTCGCATATATTAGTGTTTGGTGGTAGGAGGAGAGGGTTGTCTGTGTACATGAGGCAGTTGTAACATTGCCTCAGAATGCCCAGATTCACCAGTTGGACTGGAGAGTACACCAGAAACTGCCCTTTGGACATGCCTGAATAGGTAGAGTGAGCTGTTTTTCTGATTGACTGGTGTGGACAAATAGAGAGCCTTGTCCTTCTGGACAGTATAAGGGGGGCTAGTGCTAGGGGTATTTAGTGCTTGTTATGAGTTTTAAGCAAGTGCTGGGCTGTAAAATGAATGGTTTGAGTGCTAAAGTTGGAGGTTTGTCTAGTTCCAAGGGAAAAACTGAAGAGTAGACTTTGTGGCGTCGGGAATTGTTTAACCCTAGCTAACCGGCGCTGCCCAGTGTGCAAAACCACACAAATGCGGTTTTTATATCAGAAAGATTAAAGAGATAGAAATTATCCCAAAATGGCCAATAAAACTACAGTTTCTGGGCAGAAACCACTCCTCCAAGGGCAGGTAGGCTGTTCAGTGCTCCCCACTCTCACTAGTGAACAAAGAAACTTCCTTTTTGCCCAAGTAAGGTATGGCCAAACACAGAAGCTTAAACACAGTCCAGGTATCAGCAGGTAAATAATACAATTTACAACAAAAAACAAATTTTAAAGTGCAGGCACAAATAAATGCAATTTCAGTGTAAAATGAGCATTCTGAGAAGCATTAAATGCCAGAAAATGAGTGTTTAGGCAGAAATAGCAATAAGCAAAAAGAAAAACCAAAAAAATGGTACTTAAACACTCCAAAGTCTCTCCTTTTGTCTCTCTGGTGTTGTAGGTCTCGGCAGGACACCTGGGCAGGATATGCTGAGCTTATACAAGCACAAAAACTGCGCAAATGCAGTTTTTATACCAGAAATATTAAAGAGATAGAAATTAGCACAAAATGGCCAATAAAACTAGTTTCCGGGTAGAAACCATTCCTCCAAGGGCAGGAAGGCTTTTCAGAGCTCCCCACTCTCACTGGTGAACAAAGAAACTTCCTTTTTGCCCAAGTAAGGTATGGCCAAACACAGAAGCTTAAACACAGTCCAGGTATCAGCAGGTATCTGAAACTGGACTTTTCTAGCTTAGTAAGGCAGGAAAATAGCATTTTTTTTGTTTTTTTTTTTCAAGAAAACAGTAGAAACAAATGCAAAAACACTTTTATAGTGCAGTAATGGCTGTCGCACTTGAGTGGGAAGCCAGTAACAGTTAAAAATACAATTTACAACAAAAACTAATTTTAAAGTGCAGGCACAAATAAATGCAATTTCAGTGTAAAATGCGCATTCTGAGAAGCAATAAACGCCGGAAAATGAGCGTTTAGGTGGAAATAGCAATAAGCAACAAGAAAAACAAAAAAAATGGTACTTAAATACTCCAAAGTCTCTCCTTTTGTCTCTCTGGCATTGTAGGTCTCTGCAGGACACCTGGGCAGGATCTGCTGAGCTTATACAAACACAAAAAACGCGCAAATGCAGTTTTTATATCAGAAAAATTAAAGAGATAGAAATTAGCCCAAAATGGCCAATAAAGCTACAGTCTCTGGGCAGAAACCACTCCTCCAAGGGCAGATAGGCTGTTCAGAGCTCCCCACTCTCACTGGTGAACAAAGAAACTTCCTTTTTGCTCAAGTAAGGTATGGCCAAACACAGAAGCTTAAACACAGTCCAAGTATCAGCAGGTAGCTGAAACTGGACTTTTCTAGCTTAGTAAGGTGGGAAAATAGCAAGATTTTGTTTTTTTTTTCCAAGACAGCAGTAGAAACAAATGCAAAACAGTTCTCAGTTGTTTCACCTCCTAAATAAGCTGATCCTTTTCATTACTGATCAATCAGCCCAATTTATATGCTAGTGTTAGATTTCTCATATTTATTGTTTTCTTTCTTCATATTTCACTTCATTGCAAACTTCACTATCTCCTCCATTATGAATGCACACCATTTTACCTTTTTATTGTCTTTATTTAAAAATATTAAAATGATATTCTCCTAAGCATTTTAAATATTTCACATGTTAAATTCCAATAATGCAAGTCATATTTAAACAGCAAAGTAATTCACAAAATGAATAACATAAGATGAATGTAAATTAATAATATTAGGCCAGATCTGGAAAGGTTGCCACAAAGTGTACACTTTGGGTACACTCTCTGAATTCAAGAACATCCCTACCACATTGCTTATGCTATCTGTTCACTCTGAAAGATTATACTAACTTTACACATAGTGTACACCTTGTGGCAACCTTTATGAATCTGACCTTTAGACTTGTTTTAATTTATTAAAAATGTATTAAAAATTTGAATATTCTGAAAGCAAAATGACTGTCTCTAAAGGACCCCCAATAAACACTCTTAAAAGATGATATCACACGGACCTCCTGAAGGAAAAAAAGAAGTTATGTACCCACAATAACGTTCCATCTGAGTAGTTCTACTTAATTTGTCTTCAACCTGTGGGATACCAGATCCATATCGGATCCAACCCGACAATCTCACTAACATCTGCTCCGAGTTCTAAACTCCTCCCCTTACCCATAATACACCTCCACTACCTTCCAACCCCCAGATCGAGTTTGCTGATCTTTATACTGATAACTTGACCTGAAAAATACTTATGACCTATAACTGCAGCCCGCAGGTTATTCACATGACAAGGTCTGGGGGAAGGAGGGAGGGACAGTTTAAGACAAATGAAGTAGAACTACTCAGATGAAACATTATGGTGAGTACATAACTTTTTTATCTGAAGTAGTTTACTTCATTTGGTCTTCAACCTGTGGGACAGAGTCCCCAGCTACTAAACTCCTGGGTGGCCCTCATGGAAGGATATTCCTGGGCACCGGGGAACCAAATGATGCTCTCCTTCTAGAAGTCAAATCCAATTTGTAATGAGAAATAAATGTATGAGATGAGGACCAAGTAGCTGCAGAACAAATATCATCCAAAGCGACTCTAGACCAAAAGGCCACAGAAGTAGCCATGGACCTAGTGGAATGAGTTTTCACCTGACCAGAGGAGACATGCCTCTGTCCTTATAGACCTGAAGGATGCATGAAGAAATCCACCTAGCAATAGTGACCTTGGAGATAGGTTTTCCCAAAAAGGGTTTATAGAAGAATACAAACAGTTGATCGGATCTATGGAAATTTTTGGTCCTGTGTAAATAAAATTGTAACTGTCTGTGAACATCCAGCAAGTGGAGTTTGTATTCCATTTTGTTAACAAAATTAGGAAAGAAAATTGGTAAATTGATGGTTTGATTGATATTAACTGGTGATGCCACCTTGGGAAGAAAGGATGGATTAGTCCGAAGGGAAACCCTATCTTTGTGGAAAATCATATAAGGAACTTTGATGGACAATGCCTGCAGTTCTGAAACGCTTTCATGAGAGGTAATAGCCAGCAGAAATGCTGTTTTTCAAGATAAGAATTTTAGATCTGTGGTTGCAGCGGGTTCAACAGACGGAGCAACCAGAGCTTGAAGAACCATAGTAAGGTCCCATGGGGGAACAGGATCCTTGACAGGGGGCGTAACAGAAAATTCCCTTTGATAAAGGCTTTACATAGTCTGGAGGAGGCTAATGAGGCAGAATTCTCACCCACATGAAAATGAGAAATGGCAGCCAATTGAACCTTGACAGTAGAAGAACTAGCTCCCTGTTGAAAAATATCAGCTAGGAAATCAAGAATGGCAGAAATAGGAGCAATGAAGGGGTCTAAACTCCTTTGAGAGGCCCAAAAGGAAAAACATTTTCATTTACTGCGATAAACCTTCCTGGATGAAGACTTATGAGCAGCCACCAAAGCAGACCTAACTGAAGAGGATAATCCAGGAGTCCTAGCGATCATGGGAACTGGAGCAGTCAAGCTGTGAGCTTCAAACTGTCCAGGTTCAGATGAGGAATGCCCAATGGGTGTGAAATCAGATCCTGAATGGGATCCAAGATTCAGGGCAGAGCCAGAAGGGGAGATCAAAGGAACGGAAACCATACCTGGTGAGGCCAAAACTGGGAAATAAGGATCACTTTGCTCCCCAGTCAACGAGCTTTCTGTAGAAACCTCAGAATAAGAGGTACTGGAGGGTAAGCATACAGAAGACTGGGAGGCCAAGCATGGACTACAGCATCTCTGGGTGACTCCCCTGGCAGGCGGTTCAGAGCGAAAAACTCGCTGCATTTTCCATTGGAAGGAGATGTGAAGAGATCGCAGCAAGGCTGACCCCAGTCCAGGAAGATCTACTCCAATACTGAAAGATTCAGAGACCACTCGTAAGGCATCAGAATAGTTTGACTTACCCTGTCCGGTAGAATGTTGGAGTGTCCTGGAATGTGCATTGTGATGAGAAAACGACCGGTGGAGATCGCCCATTCCCACACTCTCATGGCCTCCAGACAAAGTGGGTAAGATCTGGTCCCTCCCTGTTTGTTGATATACCAGACCACTGACATGTTGTCTGACTGAATTGCAATGGTTCCCAGAGGAAGAAAGGCATGAAGGGCCTGCAACGCTAAAAGGACCACCCTCATCTCTAGAGCATTTATGTGCAAGCTGGTCTCTACAGGGAACCACAGGCCTTGGACTGCCCTGCCCGAACAATGCCTCCCACCTGAGTTGGAAGGTGTCCGTGGTCACTGTGGCTTGAACAGGGGCTGGAACAAAGGATCGTCTCTCCAGAGTGTCCGGAGAACACATCCACCAGAGAAGGGATGACTGACAGACTCAACTGAGTTGTATTGGATATGATAATGGAAGTTCCAGCAGGGACCATTGTACAGCTAGTGTCCACTGTAGAATTCTCATATGTAAATGGGCACATGAGAGAAGCATTATGGTCATCGCCATTGAACCTAAGGCCCTCAACACTGATTCCGCTGATGGAAGATGGGAATGGTAGATCAGAGAGACATGCATCCTCAGGTTTTGTACTCTCTCCAAGGTCAGGAAGATTTTGCACTGTAATGTATCTATCCTTGCCCCAGTGTAGTCTATCACCTGGACAGGATTTAGAAGTGATTTGGATGCATTGATTGTGATCCCCAAATGCAGGGCAAGGTTTAAGAAATAATACCTGGTTAGAGAAAGTAGATGCCTGGTGGGAGCAGTGAGGAGCCAATCATCCAGGTACGGATAGACCTGAATCCCCTGAAGCCACAGGTGAGCTGATACCACCGCCATCACTTTGGTGAACACCCTGGGGGCTGTGGTAAGACCAAAGGGAAGGGCTCGAAATTGGTAATGATTGACTCCTAGCTGGAAATGGAGGAACCCCCTGGAGCTTCTGTGCATCTTTATGTGATAGTAAGCATCCTGGAGGTCTAACGAGGACATCCAATCGCTCTCTTGCAGGTACGGCATGATGGACTGTAGTGTGACCATCTGAACCATCTGAAATATTTCTTTGGCAACTGACAGGTTCAGGGTAGATAGGTACCAAATGGGCCTTAAGTCCCCCATTTTCTTTAGCACCAAAAAGAATCTGGAGTAGAAGCCTGATCTGGACTAATCTGGGGGGACAGTTTCGATGGCTTGTTTTCCTAGCAGCTAGGAAATTTCCTGTGCTGCTGCCTCCCTTTGCATGGGTGGTATATCTGGGAGGTGTTTGGGAGATTTGAGAGGAACCACAAAGAGGATAGAGTATCCTCTGGATATGATCTGAAGCACCCAGCAGTCTGATGTTATGGATTCCCATGCCGCCAGGTGCAAGGACAATTGTCCCCTGACTGCCTCCAGAGTAGAGCAGCCGGGCCACCCCTCAGGGTTGCTGTCCGGGCCTGTCCAAGAAAGGTTCTCGAGAACCAAAATTCCTTGGGCCCCCTCTGCCTCTGGGCCAGCATCCATTCTGTCCCCCTCTGCCTCTGGGGGAAGAAGAAGAAGAGCCCTGAGTGTCCTGGGAATACTGTGACTTCTGGAACCACATCTTCTTTTGCCTTCTCTAATTCCGGGAAAAAGGCCTTTGAGGGTTCAAGAAGTGGATTCTGACAGCAGACAGTGTCTTCCCATCCTTTTCACTCTGGAATAAAGTCTCTTTGATGGTCTTACCAAAGACAGTTGAGCCGTCATAAGGGGCATTGGCAAAGGACGCCTTGAAAGGTTCTAAAAACTGACATAGTCTGAACCAAGCATTACACCTCATGGACATCCAGACCCAGTCGCCCAAGCCGCTCCTTCAGTAGCATCTGAAAGGAGTCACATGGACATATTGGAGACTGCTTTCAAAGTGGCCATCCTCATGGAGAACGAGTCCCTGTCCTCCTGCGACATGGACTTAGGGGGAGACTCTGCCAGCTCCTTGACCAGGTCGCACTGGAGTCTCGTGATGTGGGCCAGGTAGTTCAGAGCCCTAATAGAAAAGGTAGCTGAAGCATAAACCTGCTTCCCTAAGCAGTCCATCATCCGTGACTCTCGGTCAGGAGGATGAACCGAGGAACTGTCTTAGGCTAGTTCTTTCTTTGTGGCTGCTGCTACCACCATAATATCTATGGGGGAGCCCTTATTCCACACTGGCCTATTTGAAGGTGGACTCAAGATCTTGTCAGGCCTTTTGGGGATTGGTTCCATGGTGTCCAGCTCCTTCCAGGCCTGCAAGGTGACCAGGTCCACCAAGGGATCTGTGGGAGGAGACACCCAGGAAGTAGATGGGCCTTGCCAAAAGCCTCCAGGCACATGGACTTGTCAGAAGAAGGTTTGGGGGTGGACCAACCTCCCCATTGGCAAAGGATTTCCATGATGTCTCCAAAGGAGACATCCTCGGGAGGTGACCTGGGGGAACCTTCCCCATCATCCAAATCCGTATCCTCGGTGAAGGACTTGGGGGAGTCCAAGTGCCTCATCTTACACGTATGGTTGTGCGGCACATCTCCGGTGGGGCTCTCAAGGGGGAACTCGCAAGCCACTTGTTCCTCTGGGGGAACCATCTGGGGCTGCTCGAGTATGGGCTGTCCCTCTGGTAAAATGATGGGATTCGTAGAAAAAGCCGAGGGGGTCAGGGCGGAGTCTGAGGGGATAGTCAGGGGTTTTGATCCAGTGGAAAGAACCCTTTCTACCACATCAAACGCCAAGGGAAAATGAACCTCCTGGGTAACCAATAAGGCTGGGTCTGATGAGAGAATTGGAGTTGGGCTCGAAGTGGACGGAGCTTTGAGGGAGGGAACTTTGCCCGACAAAGACGGAGCTGATGAGAAAGGTTCTGCTCCCTCAGATTGACACCCAAGCTCCAGCTCCTAGAGCAGCTCGGATCCCAGCTGGTCAGATCCGACACACTCCAGGCAGCTGTCGGCGTCGAGGAAGCAGGTACCATCGGCGTTGGTCCCCTGACTAAAGCAATCCTGGGATCCAAGTACTCTGAGCCCAGTGGATGGATCAGAGAAGGAGAAATCGGTGTGAAAAAGGGAAGCGAGCTCCCCCCTCCTGAGGGAGAGGGGGGCAGGCAAGACCCCCATCTGGATCTGAGTAGGAACGAACCTCCTCATCATTTTATCTATGTTGACTTCCGATAAGGACCACATGGACGAGGCCATGGACTTTGACCTTGCAGGTCGGGGAACCGAGGCCCTAGATGGAGACCATGTCTCCTCCAGCTCTGGGGAAAATCTCGGAGATCAGAGCCAAGGGGAGTCACGGATCCTATGCTGACTCTTAGCAGGTAAAGGGAGGTCCAGGGACCTCTTACATTTCTCAGGCCTGGATTTTGGCTCTCTCTCCTTCTCCACTTCCACAGGCTTTGAAACAGGAGGTTGAGTCCCAGCCTGGGAGGGAGGAGAAGCAAGGGCAAGAGAGGAAGGAGAGGTGGCCACAGCAGCTGCTGTGACCGAAGCCGAGGATGAGACAGCTGCCTTAGAAGTGGGAAAAAGTCCTTTCAGGGCCAACTTAGCCTTCTTGTCCTTGATTGCGCATGGGTTAAAACCCGTGCCTATAGAGCAGTCAGTACTTAGATGGGAAATGCCCAAGCACATTACACAAAGAATGTGGCCATCTGCTGGGGACAACTTATGGCCACACTCAGTGCACCTTTTAAACACAGGCTTATCAGCCATTCAGACAAGAGAGGGAAAACAAGTAAAGAAAAACAAATTATTAGTTTTCCCACTTAAACCACTCACCACACTCAGATGCAGAACACACTGAGGGGGGATGGGAAGCAAGTACACTAACCAACTAAGCTAAACAACCACAAAGTTTAATTTCACGACGCATAAAGCGAGGGGAGGAGAAGGGGAACCTATACTAACCACTATACTAAAATTTAGAGAAAAAAGGCTTTCTAAAAGTTTTCAAAAACCCACTTACTACTCGGAGCTCAGGAGATCACGATGCTTCAGCAAACCATGGCAAACGAGATCTGGGGGTTGGAAGGTAGTGGAGGTGTATTATGAGTAAGGGGAGGAGCTTGGAGCTCAGAGCAGATGCTAGTGAGATTGCCGACTTGGATCTGATATGGATCCAGTATCCCACAGGTTGAAGACCAGATGAAGTAAACTACTTCAGATCTCTAATTAGCACACCTGAATCAGGGAAACTAACAGGTTCAAGAGGACTGGGGCAAATGAAATCTTCAAAGCCAAAACATCTCTGGACTACGGACATGCTCAGTGGTTAAAAGTTTAATACAATGGTATCACAAAATAGCAGCAAAGCTTTCAGGTAAAAACAAACCTTTCCTCAGTGCAATATTTTAAAAACTCTAAGCATACATTCAACACTTAATATAACATGACTGATCACATGACACAGCCTGCCAATCAAAACAATTTCTAATCATTCATTTAGATTTCTAAAAATGATGCAGCTAAGAAAATTATACAGTGTATCATATTTTAACAAATAATAAAAAAAGTATTTAGCATAAACAGCTTTGCTTTGATTTTAATATTGTTGTAATACTAACCATAGTGTTAATTCTAGGTGGTGCATCTGACTTCATAAGAGTGATCCAATTATATTTGCAAACCTCCAGTTTACTGTTTAAATCTCCACCTCTTAGATATCTCTGTAACGTTTGATTGTTTGTATGACCCTAAACTTAAGTTAATGCCCTACACCCATTTTCAAAATGTGATTAGCTAAGGCATTTGTGTTAACCTGCCTACGAATCTGTGAACAATGCTCAATAATACGGTCTTTTAACTTGTGCGTAGATTTCTCTGTGTAAAATGCTGAGCTTTTTACGCAGGTGGTGAGATAAACAATATTGATTGTATTGCATGTTGCAAAGCAATGGAAACTAAATTCCTTATTTGTTTTTGGATGCACAAAAGAGTTATCAGTAATAATATGCTTACAACTCACACAATTAAAGCATGGGTATGTTCCAGTTTTTACTGCAGTACATTTATTAAGACCACTAGGGAAAGTCCTTATAACATAGTCTTCTTCTCAAGTTGGGGCAATTTCTGTAAGAGAAAATGAAATCCTGCCAGGAGATTCCAGCTGCTCCCTTGGAACTGTCAGCAGCCCTTTGCCTGACAACCTCAGTTGCCTAGCCAAACTATAAGTCCCGCAGAGCTCAGCAGGTGCATGTCTGGCAGTTAGTACAGAATTTGCAGTACAAAAAGGATATGGCATCTGACACTCACAAAACTCCTTTAATATACACTGGGCCTTCATAAACTCATTCTGACTCTCCTAAATATCTTACTGTACTTATATCAGGACTTTGTAGCATCATCATCACATATCTTTGATTCTTATAGTAATTACTTCCTTCCTGCCAATACATTAAAATTCACTCTTACACATTTTTGATAACCAAAAGCATAGTTTTGTATTGTAGTCCTGCTACCACTTATATAAGTAAATTCTGCTTTCTGCATATTTGTTAATTCTATAATCTTAACATTTTGCTTAAATTCACTCCCCATGCCATGCCACTGTAATCCTTCCTTACTTCAGGTTTGCTCTGTGCCTTATCAGTATTAAAATCCGCAGAGCATATTATCTTTTTCTGAGTCAGCAAAAATTCCTTCATTCTTTCCCCCTGTTTAACTTTAAATGTCTTTGTTAATTCCTAATATATATATTAATTAACCTTCATGTTTTCTCATCTTTTTAATGTCTACCACAAACCCCAACTTTCTCCATCTGCCATAACTTTTTGTAGCTTTTGTATCTTTCGCTGTTTTTAGCAAGATTCCTAGAGTACATGTTTATTTTCTCCTAATGACAAAGTTGCATGCCCAGCCAACATATTACATATTCTCTTCTTCTTCCCTTTATATTTATCTAAATTCCCCTCACCATTTTCTCACTACTAACTGTACTCCTTGGTTTTCATTCCTCTTCTTCACTCTTCACTCTTCATCCTCTGACTTTCATTACTCCTTTGTATTTAATTTTCTGTTTCACATCCCTTTCCATAATTTTCAATAATATTGTCATATTGTGGTACAGCGGTAGTGTTGTTGCCTCACAGCAAGAGGTTCTTCTGTTCGATTCTCGGCTGGAGTGCCTTCTGTGTGGCATCTGCATGTTCTCCCCACGGTTGAGTGGCCTCCGAAAGACATGTATGAATGGGTGTGCCTTCGCTGAAGGATGGGCGTCGGGCTGGCAACTCGGCACCATAAAAATCTACTGCCAATCATTAGCAGACCGGAGTTCTGCTGAGGCGACCCCTAACCGGGAAAAGTAATAGTGTGCATTACTATAATTGTCGGTTTACAGTTAAAAGCATTCTCTAGAGTCTGCCCCTTGATCTGTTTAAAACTTTCATTTAGTGGCTACAGCTAGGAACTGTAATTTTTCCCAACCACCCTCCCTAGTGTTGTGTGTTCTTATACTTGGTGGCTTTGCAGTTGCCCGCCCATACTGTATATTTGATCTATGACACTCCTCCCAGTCTAGTGCCATTAGTTCACTCAATCTAATAGAAAACATTTGTGAAGGCCAACCCACTCAGATTCTTAACGTTGAATTAACTTCTGTTCCAGCTTTCTCCATTTCCACTTTTACTGGAAAAAAAAAATTCTAAGCTTGCTTCCCCCCTTTCCTGTGGCAGGTCTTGTCCAGATACGGATTTGATGTGTCCAGGAATGTTTGTGAGCTCCTAAGCCCCCCCCACTTAACTGGGGTTAAACTATTCCTGGCGCCATAAAGTCTGTTCTTCAAAATTTCCCTTGCAACTAGCCAGCTTTTTAGTTTTAGCACTCAAATCTGTTTCTTTGTGCTCAGCACTTGTTCAGAACTCATTGTAAGCACTAAATCAGTTACAAATTACTACAGCACTCAACTTTCCTCACTTGTCTAGAGGAAAACAGTTTTTAGTACTTAATAAATAAGCACCTATTCAGGCATGTCTAAAGGTCAGCTCCCGGTGTTTTCTTCTGTCTACCTGATGAATCTGGGCATCTTGGGACAATGCAGCAATTGCCTCATGTACACAGACAACCCTCTCCTCCTACCACCCAACACTACGACATTTTGAGTTTGCATGTTCTCCCTGTGTTCGTGTGGGTTTCCTCCGGGTACTCTGGTTTCCTCCCACATTCCAAAGACATGCATCTGGAGCATTTCTCCCCGGGCCTCCGCTGAAAACAGGCTCTGTGGAACCTAGTCGGACTTTCCCGGTCAACAAATGATAAATAAATAAAAAAAAAATAAATAAATGTGAGAGATGCACTTATATAGCCAAACTGGAAGCAAAGCTCTCTTCACTAAACACTGCCCTAGACAGTCAAGAGGAGAAGGTAAACACTTGCACCGCACCACACTCATCACATAGTCCCTCAAAACCGACACCATCAAAACACACACACAGAAGCACAAAACACACACCTGCATTCACGGAGGCTCTCAGTAGAAATCTGCCCAAACAACAGAGACCTCCAAAGCAGAAATACAAGCAACTTCCACCCCCCAACACAACTCAAATGACACATAGCCCACATACTCAGTGTGCCACTCAACTACAGCCCATAAGGCATAACGTACCCAACACTCTAGTCAGAGGTGACTCTATAGTCAGGCACACTGATGTTCCACTCACCAGGCTAAACAAGGAAAAAGTTACTGTCAGCTTCCTGTCAAGTGCCAGGATCCGCCACATAATGCACGCACTCAGGTCACTCCACAACAAGTACAAATATGACTCTGTCATTGTCCATGTTGGTGTGAATGACCTGAGACGTTCCTCCCTAGACTACATGAAAAGAGACATGGAGAGGCTCTCTGATCTTGTAGCCCACGCAGGTATGACCCTAGCCTTGAGTAGCATCCTGCCATCACCCAGAATGATACCACAGTACAAGGAGAAAATGATTGACTTTGAAAATTGGCTAAGCTTCTGGTGTCATTCTAAGGGAATCCAGTATCTGTCTGCCTGGGATGACATGATCAACAGACCACGCTGCTTTGCCAGAGATGGCCTGCACCTGTTGCCCTTGGGATTCCGGATACTGGCAAAGGCTCTTGCCACCCCATATAGTGCCTTTTTTAGGCAAGGTTCAAATGACAAATTCACCACCATAACAGGTACAAGTAAGCAAAATCTGAGGGTAATGCTACTCAATGCTAGAAGTCTAAACCACAAAATGCACTCACTCGAGGCACTCCTTAAAATGGAGAACATTGACATCTGTGCAGTGACAGAGACCTGGTTCAAAGCTCCAGAGAGCACCCCTGCATTACCAGGTTATAATTCATACCACACCTTTCGGCCACCAAACCTGGACTGAAACACTAAAGATGGAGGCGTGTCCATATTCATTAAGGATATCCACACCTCCAAGCTAGTTGCTCAGCATAATGCATCGAGAGTATCCAAGTTCAACTAACTCTGGGCAAAACCACAACCCCACCATGCCCCAGGATTCCCACTCCTTTTTTCTTGATACACTGGAAAATATTAAGGTACAACCCAACACTCTAATAATGGGTGATTTCAACTACCCTACCATTAACTGGGAAAACTACTCATGTACCAACTCTTTTGCTCAACGTTTTCTGGAAATCATCAATTCCAATGCCTTAGATCAACTTATCCACACCCCCACCAGGGGCAGCAATATCCTAGACCTGGTCATCACCAACATGGGTGACCGGTATTCCATGCCAGAGGTCAGCTCCTCATTGGTCAGATCCGACCACAAGCTAATCACCCTAGACATCCACATCCCACTCCCACCCCCCATTAGGAAAACAACCGTAAAAAAATTCTCCAAAGCCAACTTCACGCTTCTTAAGAGAGAAGTGGCAAACTTCACGACACCCATGCAGATGGACAACAGAGGTACAACTGCTGAATCCTACATAAATGCACTTTATAAGCACTTACACGAGTGCATGGATCATGCTATCCCTAACAGAACCAAGATGCTATCCTCCAAAAAAAAGGAAGCCAATCTGGTGGTCTTCTGTCATAAACAAACTCTACAACAGAAGAAAGAAACTGTTGCAAAAAAAAGAGTCAAATCCCACGATTGGAGGAACTCCCTGGTCAGCCTCAGAAGGAAGCTGAGATCCCTCATAAAATCCTCCAGAGCTAGTTAAAAAAACAAACTTGCCACTGATTCTAAAGACAACCACAAAGCATTCTATAGCTATGTCAAGAATCTCAATGGCAACACTCAGATCTGCTCTGAGTTACAGCACAATGACACTAAATATACAGAACCAACTGATATTGCCAGCATCCTGGCAGATAGGTTCAGTGCTAACTTTACCCCCCTCTCACCCCCTAAAGGGCCCATCTTTTTACCAGAAGAATGCAAAGTTCCTGTAATCATGGCTGCACAGGTAAAAACCTCACTCTCCAAAGCCAATAACACAGCACCCATGGGACCCGACAACATCCCAGGCTGCCTTCTACATGAACTACAAAACAAAAAAATATTCTTGTTTTCCCACCTTTCTAAGCTAGTATAGTCCAGTTTTCAGCTTAGTGCTGAATTCAGGGCTGTGTTAGAAGTTTCTGTGTTTCCCCAGACCTTACTTGGATAGAAGGAAGTTTCTCTGTTCACTCTGAGAGAGGGAACTTTGAGCAGCCTATCTGTCCCTGGAGGAGTGGTTTCAGTCCAGAAATTAGTAGTTTGTTGGCCATTTTGGGCTGATTTCTATCTCTTTCATTTCCCTGCTATAAAACCCGCATTTGCGCAGTTTTGTGTGCCGGGCAGCGCCAGTTAGCTAGGGTATAAGTATTCCCGGCTCCACAAAGTGTACTCGTCAATTTTTCCCTTGGAACTAGACAAACTTTCAACTTAAGCACTCAAACCGTTCACTTCTCATCTCGGCACTTGCTCAAAACTCATAGCAAGCACTAATAAACCTTAGCACTAGACCCCCCTATACTGTAGAGAAGGACAAGGCTCTCTATTTGACCTTACCAGCCAATCAGTAAAACAGTTCACTACCTATCCAGGCATGTCCAGAGGGCAGTTTCAGGTGTACTTTCCAGTCCAACTGGTGAATCTGGGCATTTTGAGGCAATGTTACAACTGCCTCATGTACACAGACAACCCTCTCCTCCTTCCACCAAACACTAATACATGTGAGAGATGCAATTATACAGCCAAACTGGAGACTAATCTCTCTCAACCCAAGACTGGACCAGGCAGTCAAGAGGAGAAGGGAATTACTTGCATCACATCACCAGTCTCACATAGACCTATGAAACCAGCACCGGCAAAAAACACACATAAATACACAAAAACATACTCAGAGGCTCTAAATAAAAAATCTGCAAAAGCAACAGAGACTTCCAAAGCAGACAGCCAAGCAACCTCCACCCCCCCAACACAAACCATGAAACACATACTTCACAAAACTAGGGTGCCACACAATCACAGCACTTAAGGCAAAATAACACACCCAACACACTAGTAATTGGTGAATCTATAGTCAGGCACACTGACATCCCACTCACTAGGCTGAACAAGGAGAAGGTTACTGTTAGCTGCCTGTCGGGTGCCAGGATCCGTCACATAACACAAGCACTCAGGTCACCCCAGAACAAGTACAAATATGACTCTATCGTTGTCCATGTTGGTGTGAATGACCTGAGCTGTACCTCCTTGGACTACATGAAAAGAGACATGGAGGAGCTCTCTGATCAAGTAGCCCAGGCCGGTATGACCCTGACCCTGAGTAGCATCCTGCCCTCATCAAGAATTATACCATGGTATAGAGAAAAAATTATCAATTTCAACAATTGGCTAAGCTTCTGGTGTCATTCAAAGGGGATCCAGTGTCTGTCAGCCTGGGATGACATGCCCGACAAACCACGCTGCTTCGCTAGAGATGGCTTGCACTTGTCACCCTTAGGCTTTTGAATTCTGGCCAAGGCTATTTCCACCCCCAATAGTGCCTTTTTTAGGCAAGGCTCACAAGACAAACCCACCACCGTAAATAGCACAAGTAACAAAAAACTGAGGGTAATGCTACTCAATGCCAGAAGTCTAAACCTCAAAATGCATGCACTCGAGGCACTCCTCAGTATGGAGAAAATTGATATATGTACAGTAACTGAAACCTGGTTTAAGGCTCCAGAGAGCACCCCAGCGCTACCAGGCTACAACTCATAACATACATTTCGGTCACAAAACCCAGACCGAAATACAAAAGGTGTGGGAGTATCCATATTTATCAAGGATACCCACACTTCCAGGTTAGTGGCACACCACGATGCTTCAGAGATCATCCACGTGCAACTAACAATTGGCAAAACTGCTATTCAAATTATAGCTTGCTACAGATCACTCACCATGTCCCAGGACCACCACTCCGCATTCCTGGAAACACTGGGAAACATAAAGTTCCTACCAAACACCCTGATATTGGGTGATTTCAATTACCCAAACATTAACTGGGAGAACTACTCAAGTACAAACTCCCTTGCCCAACATTTCCTAGAATTTCTAAACACAAATGTCCTGGATCAACTGGTCAACACCCCCACCAGAGGTGACAACATATTGGGCCTGGTCATCACCAACATGGGCCACCGATGTTCCACACCGGAGGTCAATCCCTCGCTGGTTAGATCTGACCATAAACTACTCTGGATATCCACATTCCGCCACCACCCCCGTTCAAAGAAATCACAGTGAAAAACGTTTCAAAAGCAAACTTAATTTTACTTAAGATCGAGGTGGGAAGTTTCAAAGCCCCCATGCTAAAGGATAACGCTGTCCAAGCTGCAAAATCCTTTACTAATACACTCTATGGGCACCTACAACAATGCATGGATCGTGCTATCCCAAACAAAACCAGGACTCACTCCCGCAAGAAAAGGAAATCAGTCTGGTGGACTCCTGCCATAAACAAGCTATACAATAGAAAGTGGAAACTAGTACAGAAACAAGTAAAATCCCAGGAAGGGAAGACATCCCTGATCAGTATCAGCAAGAAACTACATTCCCTCATAAAATCATCCAAGGCTAGCTTCGAAAGAAAAGTTGCCATGGACTCCAAAGATAACCGCAAGGCATTCTTTAGCTATGTCAAGAATCTAAGTGGCAATTCTCAGATCTGTTCGGAGTTAGTGCAGAATGGCACAAAATACACTGAACCGACCAATATAGACAACATCCTGGCAGACAGATTCAGTGCAAACTTCACCCCCCTCTCTCCCCCAAAAGGGCCCATAACTATACCAGAAGAATGTAGTGCCCCTGAAATCATAGACACTCAGGTTAAAACAGCCCTCTCCAAAGCCAAAAACACAGCATCAATGGGACCGGATGGTGTCCCAGGCTGCGTCCTACACAAGCTCAAAGATGAACTAACCCCTCACCTAAACACACTGTATAAACTCAGCCTCTCTACAGGCTACATGCCCAAAGAGTGGTGCACAGCAATGATTATTCTGCTCCACAAAGGTGGAGCCACAATGGACCCCAGGAACTATCGCCGTATAAGCCTGACTAGCTTGGTCTGCAAAGCTATGGAGCACATCATCATGGATCTCATTAACAGAGACATAGGAAACCTCCAAACACTGGACCTTACCCAGTTCGGCTTTGTTAAGGGCAGATCATGCCTCCTAAACCTGGTGGACTTCTTTGAGACAGTTACCAAGGCTATAAACGAGGGAAAGGTGGTCCACACAGCCTACCTAGACCTTGCAAAGGCCTTTGACACCATTCCCTACTCAGGTATTATGGACAAGCTCACCAGCCTGAACATAAACCCCTATGTCATGAGATGGGTTGCCAACTGGCTCACGGACAGAACCCACATGGTAAGAGTTGCATGAGCTAGGTCTGACTCTAAACTGGTTACAAGTGTCGTTCTTCAGGGCTCAGTCCTAGTGCCCCTCCTGTTCGGCATATACTTCTCAGAGGTACAGGCAAGCACAGGAGGACTATGGCTGACCAAGTTCACTGACGACTGCAAACTAGGGGCTATAATTGACTCTCCAGCTGAAACAGACATCCTCCAAAAGGGTCTCACTGAGACAGATACCTGGTGTCAAAACCATGGCCTCAAGCTAAATGCCAAAAAGTGCATAGTCATCTCCTTTGGAAAAAACAAAGTACCCACAAACTACCACATAGGTGGTAGCCCCTAAATATGGAAGACGTAATAAGGGATCTGGGGACCCAAGTAGATAGTAACCTCTCCTTTGATAATCACATTGTCAAAGTGGTTAGAAAATCCTTCTATGTGGCCCACCTAATCACAAAAGGGTTTGCATCCAGATTGAAAGAGGTCATTGGGCCCCTCTACATATCACTCATCAGACCCATCATAGAGTACAATGCCCCATTTGGGATGTACCTTACAAGACACCTGCAACAACTGGAAAGCCCACAGAAGTACCTCACTAAGAGGATCACTGGCCTCAAGCAGATGCCCTATGCAGCTCGACTGAGGAAACTCCAGCTGTACTCGGTTGCATACCGCCTACTTAGAGGTGATCTCTGCCTGATGTACAAGGCCATGTCCAACCCAGAATTGATGGACATGCTCCACCTAAAGAAAACCATATCCCCTCGAGCCACATGCTCCAGGGATCTAAACCTCACCACAACAATAAATAGGATGTGCTGGAGGGATAGATTCCTGTCCCAGAGACTTCCCATGCTCTGGAACAAGATTCCAATATATATTAGGCAGAGCTCCTCGCTAACCCTCTTCAAGAGAAATCTTGACGAGTGGATGGGAAACAGAAAGTTTACCCCAGGGATCACTTCAATGGCTCTGCTGGACAGAGGCACAGGGAACTAATCTAAGGGGGCGGTGAAAGCCAATACATTCTGGCTAGGCTTATAAATGCCTTCGGGCAGATAGCCTAGTACCTACCTATGAACCTATGAACCTATAATATCCTTCGTGTTTTTCATCCATAATTTAACAGGTATGCATCAGCCATTCTCAAGTCCCAAACTTACTCATTTCTTATTCTATATCAGATAACATAGTGCATGTATAAGCCGTATCATAAAGCTATTCACATCCACTCCTTTGCTTTTTAGAATCATTGTTACTTATTTACTAATAGCTGTGTTGTAGGAAACACTTGACGTGAGCCATCAAATCATTTTAAGTGTTGCCACTTTTTCCAAAACATTTCAACAAATGTGCAGTCTTAAATCTTAATAACCATTTTTTCCCAGGAAGTGTAAAATATGCAAACTGTCCCTAGGGAAGAATCCATTCTCTTTCTGTAATATGTCTCTTTTCACCAGTGTCTTGTCTGTGTGATTATCTGACCCTTTAATATACTTAATTCTCATAATCTTTCTATAATTCTCATTACCTTTCTATATGGAGTAGAGAAACATTTGTATTAAATTTTGCAGTTCTTCCAGTCCTGGAGTAAGATTCAACAGTCTGCCATTCGTCTTTTACAACATCAGGCCACAAACTTCTCCATGAGCCATTTTCTAATTTAGTCCATCTCACCTGGTTCTGTGCTCTTCACGGTGCCCATCTTCTCCTTCTATTTGTTCCTCTGATATAGTACTCTAATCATATCCAACTTCTCAAAACTTATACATTCAAGCTGCATAAAACTTATACATTCAAGCATTTCTAATTCACCATGTCTTGTTCCTTTCCCACTTTCTCAAGATGACACTGTGACATCACAGTCATAAATAAACACACATGCATTGATTTGCATTTGGTCAGCAGGTGTGCCCATTTTAAGACCACTGAATAGGACCCATTTAAAGGCCAAGGGAATTTCTCCCTAGTTTCCAGGCCAAATTATCCCTTAGTCAAACTGAATAACATCTCAGGTTTCCCTTGAAAATAGTTCAGTAGGTAAGGAAAACACTGACTGTTGTCTGGGGATTGAACCCAGAACAACTCACATGCCATGCAGTTCTCACTATCACTGGATCAACAGTGGGTCTCTGGACAGTTAGGTACCTGTTTTCCCCAAGAGCAGTTTCTTGTCTCCCTAAAATAGGCCATATACCAAGCTTGACTTACATGGCAATCAAAAGTAAGTAAATAAACTGTTTAATATTTTATTTGTCTTTTACATAGCATTTCTAAACTTAAAACAATTCATAAGGTATGTTGGTTTGTGGCTAGAAGTATCCTGTTAGCCTTTCTTGTTGTATTGATGCATGAGTATCCTCAATGTCTTTCCATTTTTGCTATGAATTATCATGTATGTAGCCACCAGTTAGTGGAGAAACATAATTTTCATTTTATTGCTCTAAATATTATGTGCTGTGACACAGTTGAATATAGATAGACAGGGTTTCCACTATAGTCCAAGCAGTGACTGTCTAAATCTGTATCAGAAGGCTAAAGTCCAGTAATTTGTAACATTTTATATATAGGCAGGTAGGCCATCCATTGTAGTCCAGGCAGTAAATGTCTGAGTCTCTATCAGAAGGCTAAAGTCCTGCAATTTGTACCAACATTTTATATATAGATAGATAGGCTGTAGATCAGACTGTCTGTGATGTGTCTTTAAGAAGCATATCAAGGACTGAGTGTGCACATATAAATACCAGGAATGTGCTATTCCCAGTGCCATTTTGAGAGTGCAGCCAGAGAGTGAGCATGTATGAATCCAGTAGTTAGTCTGTATATAAGTTACTTAAGTTAAAGTCAGTAAACTTCTATTGTGATGTGTTTGTATATAATAAAGTTGCTTGAACAGAACACACAAAGGCATGGTGTCAGAATGGGGGTCGCAGAGAGTAATATTCAGAGCCATGAGGTGCAGAGATGACAGTGAGAGTAAACTAAGAGAAACGAGCATGAAAAAGAGCCAGAAAGGGGGCGTGGCCAAGATGCCAGAGTGAGAACAGCACTTTCTTGTTGCTCTGCCTGTAAAGTAATGTTTCTGACAGGATTTTTATAATTTTATTTAAAAAACTTCAAAGATTTTACATCATAAGTATTCCTTATACTATTGTGGATTATCTTCTGGGAAAAAATTCAAACTTTTATTGAATTTTCCTCACATTTTACTGTCAGAACTTCTGAAGCTGTATACAGATTGCTGAAGCCATGAGCCACTCAAAATCTTCAGTTCAAGATTCTCTCATGAAAAAAGAACTCCAAACTATAATTAAGCAATAACCCACGCCTGGGTGTGGGTAATGCTGGATTTACCCACGGTTGGCATGGTTTGGTCACGAGGGCGAAGCCCGAGTGGCCAAACAAAGACAACTGTGGGTAAATCCAGCATTACCCACACCCAGAAGTGGAGTTATTATATCTAATGACATTATTTAAGAAAAAAAATACTTACTTTTCTTAAATAATGGCATTGTATAATGCCTTTTTGCTGCCCTTCCGCAGCTGTCCGGTATTCCGGAGCAGTTCTGATGTACTGCACATGCGTATGCTTATGCTGTACATCAGAGCTGTGTGTAGAGGAAGCAACGGAGAAAGGAAGATCTCCATTGCTTTTTAAAAGTGTCTCGCTATGTTAAATGCGTTTAACATAGTGAGATAGCTTAAAAAAAGCAACGGAGATCTTCCTTTCTCCATTGCTTTTTTTAAAGCTGTCTCACTATGCTAAACGAGTTTAACATAGCAAGACAGCTTGAAAAAAAGCAACAGAGAAAGGAAGATCTCCGTTGCTTTTTTTTAAGCTATCTTGCTATGATAAATGCGTTTAACATAGCGAGATAACAGCAACAGAGCTCTTCAGTTCTCCGTTGCTGTTCAATACATACAAAAAAAAAAGACTTATACTAATGGAAAACGTCCGGCGGCCAGACCTTTTTCCATTAGTATAAGTCTGATTTATGACGGGCACGCTGACCAATCAGCGCACACATTTTAGAATATTAATGGGGGTTGTTGTATAATTAGTAGTATTCAAGACCTCTCAACAAAAATGGACAACTTGGAACGCATAATGGAAAACATGAAGAAAAAAAGCAAGAAACAAATTGAAGATTTGAAAGAAATCCCGCATTTGCACTTGTTTCCTCCCTTTCCTGTAACTAGTTTAGTCCAGATACAGATTCTTAGTTTTAGCACTTGAATTTGCTTATTCGTGATCAGCACTTGTTCAGAACTTGTAAGCACTAAATAACCTACTAATTACTACAGCAGTCAACCTTCCTCATTACCTAGAGGAAAACAGTTTTGGTACTTACTTTCCTCAGTTGCTTAGAGAAAAACAGCTCTTGTACTCACTTTCCTCACTTATCTAGAGGAAAATAGTTTTTTATTCAGGCATGTTCAAGGGTCAGCTCTCAGAGTTCTCTCCTGTCTATCTGATGAATCTGGGCATCTTGGGGGAATGTAGAAATTGCCTCATGTACACAGACAACCCTCTCCTCCTACCACCCAACACTACAACCTGTGAGAGATGCACTTATCTAGCCAAACTGGAGGTAAAGCTCTCTCCAATTAAGACTGAACTTGACAGTCAAGAGGAGAAGGTAAACACTTGCACAACACCACACTCATCACATAGTCTCACTAAATCTACACCACCAAAATCCACACATAGAAACACAAAAACAGTCACTGAGACTCTTAATAATAATCTGCTCAAGCAACAGAGACCTCCAAAGCAGAAATGCAAGCAACCTCCCCCCCAACTTAACCCAAATGACACATAGCCCACAGACTCAGTGTGCCACTCACCCACAGCCAATAAGGCGAAACAACATACCTAACACAATAGTCATAGTTGACTCTATAGTCAGGCACTACTCACCAGGCTAAACAAGGAGAAGGTTACTGTCAGCTGCCTGTCGGGTGCCAGGATTCACCACATAACCCACGCACTCAGGTCACTCCACAACAAGTACAAATATGACTCTGTCATTGTCCATGTTGGTGTGAACGACCTGAGACATACCTCCCTGGACTACATGAAAAGAGACATGGAAGAGCTCTCTGATCTTGTAGCTCAGGCAGGTATGACCCTAGCCCTGAGTAGCATTCTGCCATCACCCAGAATGATGCCGCAGTACAAGGACAAAATGATTGACTTCAACAATTAGCTAAGCTTCTGGTGCCATTCTCAAGGGATCCAGTATCTGTCTGCCTGGGATGACATGGTTGAGAGACCACGATGCTTTGCCAGAGATGGCCTGCCCCTGTCACCCCTGGGATTCTGGATACTGGCTAAGGTTCTTGCCACCTCTATAGTGCCTTTTTTTGGCAAGGTTCAAATGACAAATTCACCACCGTAACAGGAACAGGAAAACAAAAACTGAGGGTGATGCTACTCAATGCTAGAAGCATAAATCTCAAAATGCACTCACTCGAGGCCCTCCTTAAAATGGAGAACATCGATATCTGTGCAGTGACTGAGACCTGGTTCAAGGCTCCAGAGAGCACTCCTGCACTACCAGGCTATAACTCATACCACACTTTTCGGCCATGTAACCTGGACTGGAACACCAAAGGTGGAGGCGTGTCCATATTCATTAAGGATACCCACACCTCCAGGTTAGTTGCTCAGCATAATGCAGCCAAGGTTATCCAAGTGCAACTATCTCTGGGCAAAACTGCAGTCCAAATTGTAGCTTGCTACAGATCACCCACCATGCCCCAGGATTTCCCACTCCTCTTTTCTTGATGTACTGGAAAATGTTAGGGTTCAACCAAACACCCTAATAATGGGTGATTTCAACTACCCCACCATTAACTGGGAAAACTACTCATGTAACAACTCCTTCGCTCAATGCTTTCTGGAATTCATAAACTCCAATGCCCTGGATCAACTTATCCACACCCCCACCAGGGGCAACAATATCCTAGATTTAGTCATTACCAACATGAGTGACCGGTGTTCCGCACCTGAAGTCAACGCCTCATTGGTCTGATCCGACCATAAGCTAATTACCCTAGATATGCACATCCTGCCCCCACCCCCTTAAGGAAACCATGGTAAAAGAATTCTCCAAAGCCAACTTCATGCTTCTTAAGACAGAAGTGGTGAACTTCATGACACCCATGCAGATGGACAATACAGTTATGACTACTGAATCCTACAGAATTGCACTTTATAAGCACTTACACGAGTGCATGGATCGTGCTATCCCAAACAGAACCAAGACGCTATCCTCCAAAAAAAGGAAGCCAATCTGGTGGTCCCCTGCCATAAACAAACTGTACAACAGAAGGAAGAAACTGTTGCAAAAGAGTAAAATCCCATGAGTGGAGGAGCTCCCTGGTCAGCCTCAGTAAGAAGTTGCGATCCCTGATAAAATCCTCCAAAGCTAGTTACGAAAACAAAATCACCACTGATTCTAAAGACAACCACAAAGCATTCTATAGCTATGTCAAGAATCTCAATGGCAACAATCAGATCTGCTCTGAGTTGCAGCACAATGGCACTAAATATACAGAACCAACTGATATTGCCAACATCCTGGCAGATAGGTTCAGTGCTAACTTTACTCCCCTCTCACCCCCTAAAGAGCCCATCTCTATACTGGAAGAATGCAAAGTTCCTGTAATCATGGCTGCACAGGTAAAAAACACACTTTCCAAAGCCAAGAACACAGCATCCATAGGACCAGAAAACATCCCAGGCTGCATTCTACATGAACTACAGAACAAACTGGCACCCCACCTAAGTACCATGTTCAGTCATAGCCTCACCTCAGGCTTTGTGCCTGCTGAATGGTGCACAGCAATGGTTATCCCACTCCACAAGGGGGGAGCCACCACGGACCCCGGGAACTACCGCCCCATTAGCCTGACAAGCCTGTTCTGCAAGGCCATGGAATATATCATCATGGAACTTATAAACAAAGACATTGGTAATCTCCAAACTCTGGACCCCACCCAGTTCGGGTTTGTAAAAGGCAGATCATGTCTCCTAAACCTGATAGACGTCTTTGAAGCAGTCACCAAAGCCACAGACAAGGGTAAGGGGGTTCACACAGCCTATCTAGATCTTGCCAAGGCTTTCAACACCATCCCCCACTCTAGAATTATAGATAAACTCTCTGAACTAGGTATAAATCCCTATGTCACAAGATGGGTATCCAACTGGCTCACTGACAGAACCCACATTGTGAAAGTAGCAGACTCCAAATCCGACTTCAGACCAGTGACAAGTGGAGTACCACAGGGTTCAGTCCTGGGTCCTCTCCTGTTTGGTATCTACTTCTCTGAAGTACAGGCTAACACAGAAGGTCTTTGGCTAACGAAGTTCACAGATGACTGCAAACTAGGAGCCATAACTGAAACTCCTAACGATGTGGACATCCTACAAAAGGGCCTCACTGAGACAGATGTCTGGTGTCAAAGCCATGACCTCAAGCTCAATGCCAAAAAGTACATTGTCATCCCCTTTGTTAAAAACTCTGTACCCATGAACTACAACATAGGCGGTAGTATACTTAACACTGAAAGTGTGATAAGAGACCATGGGACACAGGTGGACAGTAGTCTCTCCTTTGATAATCACATTGCCACAGTAGTCAGGAAATCCTTCTGCATGGCACACCTCATCACAAAAGGTTTCTCATCCAGAAAAAAAGAGGTCATTGTTTCCCTCTCCTCATCACTCATTAGACCCATTATAGAGTACAACAACCCTTTTGGTATGTACCTCACAAGACATCTACATGATATCTACAGCAACTGGAAAGGCCGCAGAAATACCTCACAAAGAGGATTACCAGCCCCAAACAGATGCCCTATGCAGACCGTCTCAAAAAACTCCAGCTTTACTCATCACATATTGCCTACTCAGAGGTGATCTCTGCCTAACATACAAAGCTATGTCAAACCCAGAGCTGTTGGACATACTCCACTTAAAGAAACCCCAATCCCTCCAAGCTACACGCTCTAGGGACCTAAACCTTGTCACCACAATAAACAGAACATGCCAGAGGGATAGATTCCTGCACCAGAGACTTCCCATAATAAACTACCTATCTATATCAAACAAAGCTCCGCATTAGCACTCTTCAAGAAAAATCTTGATGATTGGATGGGAGATAGGAAATTCACCCCAGGGATCACCTCTGTGGCTCTGCTCGACAGTGGCATGGGAAAATAATTTTCTTGGGTGGCAAAAGCCAGGGTACCTTTTTGGCTGGGCTTGTATAGGCCCCAGGGCCTATAGCCTAGTACCTACCCTTGAACATATGAACAAAACATTCAGACCAAATTACCAGCATAGAGGAATCTGTCAATGAATTAGATGGAAGACAAATGGATAATGATACTCAAATTTAATTTCTACTGAAGCAAAATAATTCCTTAACAGAAAAAATAGAGGACCTGGAATCCAGATCAAGATGAAACAACATTAGAATTTATGGGGTCCCTGTAAAGACTGAAGGTAACAACATGATTCTTTTTTTGAACAACTGGTTACCTAAGGTATTAAACCTTCCTGAGTCCCTGTCATTCGGAATCGAGAGAGCTCACAGGTCTCTATCTAATCCATCTTTCTCAAAAAAATTGTCCTCAGTGAGATCTATTATTGTCAAATTTTTATCTACTCAGGATACAGATTTAGTTCTGAGAGCTGCTTGGGCAGAGAACCCCATCCAAGACAATGGAAGGAACATTAGATTTGACAATGATTATACATCTACCACTATAACTAAAAGGAAAGCATGCATTCCTCTAATCAAAGACCTTAAAAAGCTAACATAAAAGTTAGATCCTTTTCCCAGCTAGAAAAAGGATTACCTTACCAGATGGACAGAAAATCTTTAACAATCTTTATTTTATTATTTATTTTATTTTTTATTTTACATTTGTTGACCGGGCTAGTCCAACTGGATATATGTCCATTTTCAGTAGAGGCCCGGGGAGAAAAGCTCCATAAGTTGTACAAGTTCACAAAAGGCATAAAAATATTACATGAGAAACAAAGCAATTTAAACAGATGATTTAAAAAGATAAAATAAGATACGAGAATTTAATTTTGTTTTTTTTTTTTTTTTTTTTGAGTGAGCATTAGTCTGGATTAGTGCAGGAGTAGAGTGAGCATTAGTCTGGATTAGTGCAGGAGCAAAGCCAGTGTTTATTGAGATGAATTTTTAGTTGATTTTTAAAAAGTTGGAAAGAGGTTAAAGAAGTGATATCAGAGGGTAGATTATTCCATGTTTTTCCAACAGAGTTGGAGAATAAACAGTCACCTGCATGATTGTGAGATTTACTAATATTAATCAGGAGTTTGTTAGCAGAGCGAAGTTGTTTCAGGTTATTGTATGGAGAAATAAGGCTAGAGAGTATTGGTGTATTGGTTGGCTGATATAGAATCTTATAAGGTATTAAGATTTGTTGAAGAACAAGTTGGTTAGGAAGTTCAAGCCAGCCTAATTCTTTTAGGTTCTGGCAGTGATGAGTTCGAAAAGGAGATCCTACAGCAAATCGAGCTATGTTATGATAGGATGTTTCAAGTTTCTTCATGTTGTTTTTGGAAAGATTAGTGTAAATGGGACAAGCATAGAGAAGTGTAGAAATTAGGTGAGACCTAGCAATGATAGGTCTTGCTGTAGGTGTTAGGAAAGGTTTTATTCTGTAAAGGGATCCTATTTTTTTATTTACTAATTTTATGGTGTTGTTGATGTGAGAATCAAAGTTGAGGTTATTATCAATAGTTATTCCTAATAATTTTGTGGTTAAGTCAGGAGAAATGAGTGTTCTGTCAGAGGATGTAAGAGTAAAGTGTGGTGGTGTCAATTTGCGAGTAGGTGAAAAAAGTAGCAGTTTGGTTTTCTTGGGGTTAAGGAGTAGACAGCGTTCAGAGAACCATTGTTCTACAGTGTTAAAAGCTTTTTGAGTAAGTGACTGGAGTTCTGTTAGAGAGTTAGCAGTACAGATTATAGTAGAATCGTCTGCGTATTGAATACAGGTAGCATGAGGAATAGCAGATTGAAGGTCATTGATAAAAATTGAAAATAGTAAAGGGCCTAGGATTGAGCCTTGGGGTACGCCTATGGAGATAGGTAGAAGATTTGAAAGTGAGTTTTTCCAAAGTACTGCCTGCTGACGATTTTCTAGGTAAGATTCAAACCAGGATAAGGCTAGCTGGTCAAGAGCAAGATATTTGAGAATATGTAGTAAAAGTTTGTGATTCACCATATCAAACGCTTTGGATAGATCGATGAAGACTGAGGATGATAAGTAGTTGTTGTTACGGTTAGTGTTAATGGAGTCAGTGAAGGAGAGTAAAGCTGTAGTGGTACTGTGTGAGGGTCTGAAACCATGCTGACAGTTAGAGAGTAGGTTGTTGTTAAGAAGGTGATTTAGTATTTGTTTGTGAATACATTTTTCCATAATTTTTGCGAGTGGTGAGAGTAGAGCTATTGGCTGAAAATTGGAAAACTCATTAGAGCTGCCCCTTTATGTAGTGGGATGATATGAGATATCTTCCAGAGAGAGGGAAGATTCCTTCCTTTATAGATCTGTTAATTAGGATGGAAATAGGGTAGCTTAAGGCTTTGGCACCTACCTGCAGGAATTCTGCAGGCAGTTTGTCTGCAGAGGGAGTGGTTGGTCTTAATTTTGGAGCAGTGATGTGATGAAGGAGGTAGAGACAGGTTGTAAGGGAGGGTAGGAGGTGGATTTGATATAGGTGGAAGTAGGTTTGACGTATCAGGAGATAAATGACTAGCAAGTGTTTTGATAGTATTTGTGAAGAACAAGTTGAAATCATTTGCTGTTTGTTTAGGGTTATCTGGGTTAGAGTCCTGGGGATTAGGTGAAATGGAGTGACCTGGAGATAGAAGATTGTTAATACTGGCCCAGAATTTTTTAGGTTCTTTATTAGTGGTATGCTGTAGCTGGAGGTAATAGTTCTTTTTGTCTGTTAGGATAGATCTTTTAGTGTTGTTTCTAAGCTCTCTAAAATTTTGGCGGTCAGTTAGATTTTTAGTGGTTCGCCATTTAGACCAAGATTTATTTCTAAGAATGATTTTATGCCTAGTATTATTAGTTAGCCAGGGTGCTATTTTTGTTTTAGTTCTGATGGTTCGTGTTGGGGCATGTTGGTCTAGAATTGATAAGAACGTAGAGTTAAAGTATTCTACTGCTTCATTAAGTGGGAGATATTTTAGTGAGGACCAGTAGTGAAGACCAGAAGAAGCTACTGATTTTGTCAGAAGAAACAATCTATTAGATAAACTAGAAGACATGGACCTCTCTTTTCCAAGTTTAAAAAGACAAGCTACTAATGGAAAAACAATAACAAGTGATAAAACTACTAAGAAACATAAAGGGAAGTAATTTATCTCATCTTTCCCTTCACTGCCTGCAATGGACTTTTTTCTTTTAAAGCATAAGAAACAAGCAAATATATTACAAGGTAAAATCTTTATTACACTTTAAAAAAATAGCATATTTATTGTTTTCTTTTGTTCTTCTTCCTCATATCTGTGCTTTACTATTAGTTCTTTTTTTTCCCTTTCCTCTCTCTACTCATTTCTCTCTTTCAGTTTCTATTTTAGTAATGTTTATTATATAGATTTAATCAAGCATCTAATATTTTCTAATGTTAAAGCCTGTTGATAGTGACTTAGCCCTTACAGGAAAACATAGCATGTTTTAACAGAACCTTTTTTTTATATATAGATAATGCACACTTAAAGAACATCCCTTTGTATGGCTTAGTAACATGCTTTCAGTAGAGAAATACAGTATTAACATTAAGTAGACAACTTTTCCATTTGAAAGGGAAATGGGGGATTTGTGGCATAAATGCAGCTAGGAAGATTCCTTTGTTTGTATTAACAGCAGTTGATTGCAGTCAGTTAAGTGCTCTTATTACCCTTATTGTTAGATAAAAACTATGTAATTATTCATTTAGTGTATGTTTAATTAGGTTACATTGATAGGGGTGATGTTTTATGCTGGGGAGCACATTTACTGTAACACCTACTTAACAGTTTCTTTTTTTCTTTTAAATGCACTAAATTCCAGCTTTTAACATGCAAGCACCTGTTAAAAAGGCTTTTTCTTCAAATTGCATACTTTACTAACCTCGAGACTTGCATTGGCGCCATAAAGTTGAAAAGCTTCACTCGAACCATTTCTCGAGCGTTTCTACAGCTTCCCCGAGCCCTGAGTGGGAACTAAAAGACTGAGCTGGATGACCTTTGAACTCGCATCACACACTGTTTAACATCTGCAATGAAGGAAAATGGTGTCTCAGTGCTGTATAGCCGTTTTTAAGAAGATTGCAGCTTATTTAGACTCTAAAAACTGTAAGTTACAGCTTATAACATAAAAAGAAGCTGTATTCTATTATTTGAATGATGTTCTTGCATTTAAATAATCAGCTTCCTGTTTAATCACAGAAATACTGGCTTGTATTAACCTCATAGCATTTAGTTTTCAGGAATGTGCTTCACATGGCATGAGAGAAATGATTCAATACATTATGCATAGTAGTTTCTTTTTAATACAGTTTCTGATATGAAGTTATTTTTATATTGCAAGTTGTTGTTGTATCTTTCGGCTTTTCCCTGTTAGTCGCCACAGCGGAACTCCAGTCCGCTAATGATTGGGAGTAGATTTTTACATACCGACTTGCCAGGCCTGACGCACAACCTTCAACGAAGGTACGCCCATTCACGCATGTCTCCACACAGAAGACGCTTTAGCTGAGAATCGAACAGGACATTATACTACTAATGCTACGTCATTATGTTTACCTGCCTATTTATTCACAATGCATGCATAACTTGCCACACCTTATGTTAACTGCACTAATTTAATAAGAAAGCTTCTTTAGATGTCATATGCATTGTACAGTAGTTAGAGTTTTGAAGGTTAATTTCTGAATAGGATTTGATTTGCTAGAGCTCAGGCAGGTTTTGAGTAGTTAATACATGAGAAACTATCTCCCCATGTTTTTTTTTTTTTTTTTGCAAGGAGTATAAGAAACACAGTTACATATCTAAGGTACCTTGTTATAATAGAGGATATAGTTTATGTAAAGATTTTACACATGAATGGTACTGTTTCTCCCATATTTATGTTGATAATTTAAAGATATGTATAAATGTTTAGGTAGAAGTTTATAATTTTGTTGTAAGGGAAAGTATATTTCTTTACTAACTAGTTGTATGTTCAGCTTTAATGACTAAAATGTATAAAACAAATCTCACTAAGTTTTACTAGACGCTGATCAAGCATGATAAGCCAAACACCTCTCATATACTTTTATGCTGCAATGTATATAAGTTAATAGATGTTCTCTGATATCCAATATGAGATTAATCTGTAGTGGAAGTTATGTTTGACTATAATTAATCTTTATGTCTAATGATCTATTAAATAGTATATTTAGGTATATATAATTCTTATCTAAACATCTACATCAGTGGATTAAGATAATTTTTTTCCCTGCTATAAAACCCGCATTTGCACAGTTTTGTGTGCCGGGCAGCGCCAGTTAGCTAGGGTATAAGTATTCCCGGCTCCACAAAGTCTACTCGTCAATTTTTCCCATGGAACTAGACAAACTTTCAACTTAAGCACTCAAACCGTTCACTTCTCATCTCGGCACTTGCTCAAAACTCATAGCAAGCACTAATAAACCTTAGCACTAGACCCCCCTATACTGTAGAGAAGGACAAGGCTCTCTATTTGACCTTACCAGCCAATCAGTAAAACAGTTCACTACCTATCCAGGCATGTCCAGAGGGCAGTTTCAGGTGTACTTTCCGGTCCAACTGGTGAATCTGGGCATTTTGAGGCAATGTTACAACTGCCTCATGTACACAGACAACCCTCTCCTCCTTCCATCAAACACTAATACATGTGAGAGATGCAATTATACAGCCAAACTGGAGACTAATCTCTCTCAACCCAAGACTGGACCAGGCAGTCAAGAGGAGAAGGGAATTACTTGCATCACATCACCAGTCTCACATAGACCTAAATACACAAAAACATACTCAGAGGCTCTAAATAAAAAATCTGCAAAAGCAACAGAGACTTCCAAAGCAGACATCCAAGCAACCTCCACCCCCCCAACACAAACCATGAAACACATACTTCACAAAACTAGGGTGCCACACAATCACAGCACTTAAGGCAAAATAACACACCCAACACACTAGTAATTGGTGAATCTATAGTCAGGCACACTGACATCCCACTCACTAGGCTGAACAAGGAGAAGGTTACTGTTAGCTGCCTGTCGGGTGCCAGGATCCGCCACATAAAACAAGCACTCAGGTCACCCCAGAACAAGTACAAATATGACTCTAACATTGTCCATGTTGGTGTGAATGACCTGAGCTGTACCTCCTTGGACTACATGAAAAGAGACATGGAGGAGCTCTCTGATCAAGTAGCCCAGGCCGGTATGACCCTGACCCTGAGTAGCATCCTGCCCTCATCAAGAATTATACCATGGTATAGAGAAAAAATTATCAATTTCAACAATTGGCTAAGCTTCTGGTGTCATTCAAAGGGGATCCAGTGTCTGTCAGCCTGGGATGACATGCCCGACAAACCACGCTGCTTCGCTAGAGATGGCTTGCACTTGTCACCCTTAGGCTTTTGAATTCTGGCCAAGGCTATTTCCACCCCCAATAGTGCCTTTTTTAGGCAAGGCTCACAAGACAAACCCACCGCCGTAAATAGCACAAGTAACAAAAAACTGAGGGTAATGCTACTCAATGCCAGAAGTCTAAACCTCAAAATGCATGCACTCGAGGCACTCCTCAGTATGGAGAAAATTGATATATGTACAGTAACTGAAACCTGGTTTAAGGCTCCAGAGAGCACCCCAGCGCTACCAGGCTACAACTCATAACATACATTTCGGTCACAAAACCCAGACCGAAATACAAAAGGTGTGGGAGTATCCATATTTATCAAGGATACCCACACTTCCAGGTTAGTGGCACACCACGATGCTTCAGAGATCATCCACGTGCAACTAACAATTGGCAAAACTGCTATTCAAATTATAGCTTGCTACAGATCACTCACCATGTCCCAGGACCACCACTCCGCATTCCTGGAAACACTGGGAAACATAAAGGTCCTACCAAACACCCTGATATTGGGTGATTTCAATTACCCAAACATTAACTGGGAGAACTACTCAAGTACAAACTCCCTTGCCCAACATTTCCTAGAATTTCTAAACTCAAATGCCCTGGATCAACTGGTCAACACCCCCACCAGAGGTGACAACATATTGGGCCTGGTCATCACCAACATGGGCCACCGATGTTCCACACCGGAGGTCAATCCCTCACTGGTTAGATCTGACCATAAACTACTCTGGATATCCACATTCCGCCACCACCCCCGTTCAAAGAAATCACAGTGAAAAACGTTTCAAAAGCAAACTTAATTTTACTTAAGATCAAGGTGGGAAGTTTCAAAGCCCCCATGCTAAAGGATAACGCTGTCCAAGATGCAAAATCCTTTACTAATACACTCTATGGGCACCTACAACAATGCAATCATCGTGCTATCCCAAACAAAACCAGGACTCACTCCCGCAAGAAAAGGAAATCAGTCTGGTGGACTCCTGCCATAAACAAGCTATACAATAGAAAGTGGAAACTAGTACAGAAAAAAGTAAAATCCCAGGAAGGGAGGACATCCCTGATCAGTATCAGCAAGAAACTACATTCCCTCATAAAATCATCCAAGGCTAGCTTCGAAAGAAAAGTTGCCATGGACTCCAAAGGTAACCGCAAGGCATTCTTTAGCTATGTCAAGAATCTAAGTGGCAATTCTCAGATCTGCTCGGAGTTAGTGCAGAATGACACAAAATACACTGAACCGACCAATATAGACAACATCCTGGCAGACAGATTCAGTGCAAACTTCACCCCCCTCTCTCCCCCAAAAGGGCCCATAACTATACCAGAAGAATGTAGTGCCCCTGACATCATAGACACTCAGGTTAAAACAGCCCTCTCCAAAGCCAAAAACACAGCATCAATGGGAGCGGATGGTGTCCCAGGCTGCGTCCTACACAAGCTCAAAGATGAACTAACCCCTCACCTAAACACACTGTATAAACTCAGCCTGATTGAAAGAGGTCATTGGGCCCCTCTACATATCACTCATCAGACCCATCATAGAGTACAATGCCCCATTTGGGATGTACCTTACAAGACACCTGCAACAACTGGAAAGCCCACAGAAGTACCTCACTAAGAGGATCACTGGCCTCAAGCAGATGCCCTATGCAGCTCGACTGAGGAAACTCCAGCTGTACTCGGTTGCATACCGCCTACTCAGAGGTGATCTCTGCCTGATGTACAAGGCCATGTCCAACCCAGAATTGATGGACATGCTCCACCTAAAGAAAACCATATCCCCTCGAGCCACATGCTCCAGGGATCTAAACCTCACCACAACAATAAATAGGATGTGCTGGAGGGATAGATTCCTGTCCCAGAGACTTCCCATGCTCTGGAACAAGATTCCAATATACATTAGGCAGAGCTCCTCGCTAACCCTCTTTAAGAGAAATCTTGACGAGTGGATGGGAAACAGAAAGTTTACCCCAGGGATCACTTCAATGGCTCTGCTGGACAGAGGCACAGGGAACTAATCTAAGGGGGCGGTGAAAGCCAATACATTCTGGCTAGGCTTATAAATGCCTTCGGGCAGATAGCCTAGTACCTACCTATGAACCTATGAACCTATAATATCCTTCATGTTTTTCATCCATAATTTAACAGGTATGCATCAGCCATTCTCAAGTCCCAAACTTACTCATTTCTTATTCTATATCAGATAACATAGTGCATGTATAAGCCGTATCATAAAGCTATTCACATCCACTCCTTTGCTTTTTAGAATCATTGTTACTTATTTACTAATAGCTGTGTTGTAGGAAACACTTGACGTGAGCCATCACATCATTTTAAGTGTTGCCACTTTTTCCAAAACATTTCAACAAATGTGCAGTCTTAAATCTTAATAACCATTTTTTCCCAGGAAGTGTAAAATATGCAAACTGTCCCTAGGGAAGAATCCATTCTCTTTCTGTAATATGTCTCTTTTCACCAGTGTCTTGTCTGTGTGATTATCTGACCCTTTAATATACTTAATTCTCATAATCTTTCTATAATTCTCATTACCTTTCTATATGGAGTAGAGAAACATTTGTATTAAATTTTGCAGTTCTTCCAGTCCTGGAGTAAGATTCAACAGTCTGCCATTCGTCTTTTACAACATCAGGCCACAAACTTCTCCATGAGCCATTTTCTAATTTAGTCCATCTCACCTGGTTCTGTGCTCTTCACGGTGCCCATCTTCTCCTTCTATTTGTTCCTCTGATATAGTACTCTAATCATATCCAACTTCTCAAAACTTATACATTCAAGCTGCATAAAACTTATACATTCAAGCATTTCTAATTCACCATGTCTTGTTCCTTTCCCACTTTCTCAAGATGACACTGTGACATCACAGTCATAAATAAACACACATGCATTGATTTGCATTTGGTCAGCAGGTGTGCCCATTTTAAGACCACTGAATAGGACCCATTTAAAGGCCAAGGGAATTTCTCCCTAGTTTCCAGGCCAAATTATCCCTTAGTCAAACTGAATAACATCTCAGGTTTCCCTTGAAAATAGTTCAGTAGGTAAGGAAAACACTGACTGTTGTCTGGGGATTGAACCCAGAACAACTCACATGCCATGCAGTTCTCACTGTCACTGGATCAACAATGGGTCTCTGGACAGTTAGGTACCTGTTTTCCCCAAGAGAAGTTTCTTGTCTCCCTAAAATAGGCCATATACCTAGCTTGACTTACATGGCAATCAAAAGTAAGTAAATAAACTGTTTAATATTTTATTTGTCTTTTACATAGCATTTCTAAACTTAAAACAATTCATAAGGTATGTTGGTTTGTGGCTTGAAGTATCCTGTTAGCCTTTCTTGTTGTATTGATGCATGAGTGTCCTCAATGTCTTTCCATTTTTGCTATGAATTATCATGTATGTAGCCACCAGTTAGTGGAGAAACATAATTTTCATTTTATTGCTCTAAATATTATGTGCTGTGACACAGTTGAATATAGATAGACAGGGTTTCCACTATAGTCCAAGCAGTGACTGTCTAAATCTGTATCAGAAGGCTAAAGTCCAGTAATTTGTAACATTTTATATATAGGCAGATAGGCCATCCATTGTAGTCCAGGCAGTAAATGTCTGAGTCTCTATCAGAAGGCTAAAGTCCTGCAATTTGTACCAACATTTTATATATAGATAGATAGGCTGTAGATCAGACTGTCTGTGATGTGTCTTTAAGAAGCATATCAAGGACTGAGTGTGCACATATAAATACCAGGAATGTGCTATTCCCAGTGCCATTTTGAGAGTGCAGCCAGAGAGTGAGCATGTATGAATCCAGTAGTTAGTCTGTATATAAGTTACTTAAGTTAAAGTCAGTAAACTTCTATTGTGATGTGTTTGTATATAATAAAGTTGCTTGAACAGAACACACAAAGGCATGGTGTCAGAATGGGGGTTGCAGAGAGTAATGTTCAGAGCCATGAGGTGCAGAGATGACAGTGACAGTAAACTAAGAGAAACGAGCATGAAAAAGAGCCAGAAAGGGGGCGTGGCCAAGATGCCAGAGTGAGAACAGCACTTTCTTGTTGCTCTGCCTGTAAAGTAATGTTTCTGACAGGATTTTTATAATTTTATTTAAAAAACTTCAAAGATTTTACATCATAAGTATTCCTTATACTATTGTGGATTATCTTCTGGGAAAAAATTCAAACTTTTATTGAATTTTCCTCACATTTTACTGTCAGAACTTCTGAAGCTGTATACAGATTGCTGAAGCCATGAGCCACTCAAAATCTTCAGTTCAAGATTCTCTCATGAAAAAGAACTCCAAACTATAATTAAGCAATAACCCGCCTGGGTGTGGGTAATGCTGGATTTACCCACGGTTGGCATGGTTTGGTCACGAGGCCCCAGTGGCCAAACAAAGACAACTGTGGGTAAATCCAGCATTACCACCCAGAAGTGGTTATTTATTATAATGACATTATTTAAGAAAAAAAATACTTACTTTTCTTAAATAATGGCATTGTATAATGCCTTTTTGCTGCCCTTCCGCAGCTGTCCGGTATTCCGGAGCAGTTCTGATGTACTTCACATGCGTATGCTTATGCTGTACATCAGAGCTGTGTAGAAAGCAACGGAGAAAGGAAGATCTCCATTGCTTTTTAAAAGTTCTCTCTATGTTAAACGTGTTTAACATAGTGAAATAGCTTAAAAAAAGCAACGGAGATCTTCCTTTCTCCATTGCTTTTTTTAAAGCTGTCTCACTATGCTAAACGAGTTTAACATAGCAAGACAGCGTGAAAAAAAGCAACAGAGAAAGGAAGATCTCCGTTGCTTTTTTTTAAGCTATCTCGCTATGATAAATGCGTTTAACATAGCGAGATAACAGCAACAGAGCTCTTCAGTTCTCCGTTGCTGTTCAACACATACAAAAAAAAAAGACTTATACTAATGGAAAACGTCCGGGCGACCAGACCTTTTTCCATTAGTATAAGTCTGATTTATGACGGGCACGCTGACCAATCAGCGCACACATTTTAGAATATTAATGGGGGTTGTTGTATAATTAGTAGTATTCAAGACCTCTCAACAAAAATGGACAACTTGGAACGCATAATGGAAAACATGAAGAAAAAAAGCAGGAAACAAATTGAAGATTTGAAAGAAATCCCGCATTTGCACTTGTTTCCTCCCTTTCCTGTAACTAGTTTAGTCCAGATACAGATTCTTAGTTTTAGCACTTGAATTTGCTTATTCGTGATCAGCACTTGTTCAGAACTTGTAAGCACTAAATAACCTACTAATTACTACAGCAGTCAACCTTCCTCATTACCTAGAGGAAAACAGTTTTGGTACTTACTTTCCTCAGTTGCTTAGAGAAAAACAGCTCTTGTACTCACTTTCCTCACTTATCTAGAGAAAAATAGTTTTTTATTCAGGCATGTTCAAGGGTCAGCTCTCAGAGTACTCTCCTGTCTATCTGATGAATCTGGGCATCTTGGGGGAATGTAGAAATTGCCTCATGTACACAGACAACCCTCTCCTCCTACCAAACAACACTACAACCTGTGAGAGATGCACTTATCTAGCCAAAGTGGAGGTAAAGCTCTCTCCAATTAAGACTGAACTTGACAGTCAAGAGGAGAAGGTAAACACTTGCACCACACCACACTCATCACATAGTCTCACTAAATCTACACCACCAAAATCCACACATAGAAACACAAAAACAGTCACTGAGACTCTTAATAATAATCTGCTCAAGCAACAGAGACCTCCAAAGCAGAAATGCAAGCAACCTCCCCCCCAACTCAACCCAAATGACACATAGCCCACAGACTCAGTGTGCCACTCACCCACAGCCAATAAGGCAAAACAACATACCTAACACAATAGTCATAGTTGACTCTATAGTCAGGTACTACTCTCCAGGCTAAACAAGGAGAAGGTTACTGTCAGCTGCCTGTCGGGTGCCAGGATTCACCACATAACCCACGCACTCAGGTCACTCCACAACAAGTACAAATATGACTCTGTCATTGTCCATGTTGGTGTGAACGACCTGAGACATACCTCCCTGGACTACATGAAAAGAGACATGGAAGAGCTCTCTGATCTTGTAGCTCAGGCCCTGAGTAGCATTCTGCCATTACCCAGAATGATGCCGCAGTACAAGGACAAAATGATTGACTTCAACAATTAGCTAAGCTTCTGGTGCCATTCTCAAGGGATCCAGTATCTGTCTGCCTGGGATGACATGGTTGACAGACCACAATGCTTTGCCAGAGATGGCCTGCACCTGTCACCCCTGGGATTCTGGATACTGGCTAAGGTTCTTGCCACCCGTATAGTGCCTTTTTTTGGCAAGGTTCAAATGACAAATTCACCACCGTAACAGGAACAGGAAAACAAAAACTGAGGGTGATGCTACTCAATGCTAGAAGCCTAAATCTCAAAATGCACTCACTCGAGGCCCTCCTTAAAATGGAGAACATCGATATCTGTGCAGTGACTGAGACCTGGTTCAAGGCTCCAGAGAGCACTCCTGCACTACCAGGCTATAACTCATACCACACTTTTCGGCCATGTAACCTGGACTGGAACACCAAAGGTGGAGGTGTGTCCATATTCATTAAGGATACCCACACCTCCAGGTTAGTTGCTCAGCATAATGCAGCCAAGGTTATCCAAGCGCAACTATCTCTGGGCAAAACTGCAGTCCAAATTGTAGCTTGCTACAGATCACCCACCATGCCCCAGGATTTCCCACTCCTCTTTTCTTGATGTACTGGAAAATGTTAGGGTTCAACCAAACACCCTAATAATGAGTGATTTCAACTACCCCACCATTAACTGGGAAAACTACTCATGTAACAACTCCTTCGCTCAACGCTTTCTGGAATTCATAAACTCCAATGCCCGGGATCAACTTATCCACACCCCCACCAGGGACAACAATATCCTAGATTTAGTCATTGCCAACATGAGTGACCGGTGTTCCGCACCTGAAGTCAACGCCTCATTGGTCTGATCCGACCATAAGCTAATTACCCTAGATATGCACATCCTGCCCCCACCCCCCTTAAGGAAACCATGGTAAAAGAATTCTCCAAAGCCAACTTCATGCTTCTTAAGACAGAAGTGGTGAACTTCATGACACCCATGCAGATGGACAATACAGTTATGACTACTGAATCCTACACAATTGCACTTTATAAGCACTTACATGAGTGCATGGATCGTGCTATCCCAAACAGAACCAAGACGCTATCCTCCAAAAAAAGGAAGCCAATCTGGTGGCCCCTGCCATAAACAAACTGTACAACAGAAGGAAGAAACTGTTGCAAAAGAGAGTAAAATCCCATGAGTGGAGGAGCTCCCTGGTCAGCCTCAGTAAGAAGTTGCGATCCCTGATAAAATCCTCCAAAGCTAGTTACGAAAACAAAATTACCACTGATTCTAAAGACAACCACAAAGCATTCTATAGCTATGTCAAGAATCTCAATGGCAACAATCAGATCTGCTCTGAGTTGCAGCACAATGGCACTAAATATACAGAACCAACTGATATTGCCAACATCCTGGCAGATAGGTTCAGTGCTAACTTTACTCCCCTCTCACCCCCTAAAGAGCCCATCTCTATACTGGAAGAATGCAAAGTTCCTGTAATCACGGCTGCACAGGTAAAAAACACACTTTCCAAAGCCAAGAACACAGCATCCATGGGACCTGACAACATCCCAGGCTGCATTCTGCATGAACTACAGAACAAACTGGCACCCCACCTAAGTACCATGTTCAGTCATAGCCTCACCTCAGGCTTTGTGCCTGCTGAATGGCGCACAGCAACGGTTATCCCACTCCACAAGGGGGGAGCCACCACGGACCCCGGGAACTACCGCCCCATTAGCCTGACAAGCCTGTTCTGCAAGGCCATGGAATATATCATCATGGAACTTATAAACAAAGACATTGGTAATCTCCAAACTCTGGACCCCACCCAGTTCGGGTTTGTAAAAGGCAGATCATGTCTCCTAAACCTGATAGACGTCTTTGAAGCAGTCACCAAAGCCACAGACAAGGGTAAGGGGGTTCACACAGCCTATCTAGATCTTGCCAAGGCTTTCAACACCATCCCCCACTCTGGAATTATAGATAAACTCTCTGAACTAGGTATAAATCCCTATGTCACAAGATGGGTTTCCAACTGGCTCACTGACAGAACCCACATTGTGAAAGTAGCAGACTCCAAATCCGACTTCAGACCAGTGACAAGTGGAGTACCACAGGGTTCAGTCCTGGGTCCTCTCCTGTTTGGTATCTACTTCTCTGAAGTACAGGCTAACACAGAAGGTCTTTGGCTAACGAAGTTCACAGATGACTGCAAACTAGGAGCCATAACTGAAACTCCTAACGATGTGGACATCCTACAAAAGGGCCTCACTGAGACAGATGTCTGGTGTCAAAGCCATGACCTCAAGCTCAATGCCAAAAAGTACATTGTCATCCCCTTTGTTAAAAACTCTGTACCCATGAACTACAACATAGGCGGTAGTATACTTAACACTGAAAGTGTGATAAGAGACCTTGGGACACAGGTGGACAGTAGTCTCTCCTTTGATAATCACATTGCCACAGTAGTCAGGAAATCCTTCTGCATGGCACACCTCATCACAAAAGGTTTCTCATCCAGAAAAAAAGAGGTCATTGTTTCCCTCTCCTCATCACTCATTAGACCCATTATAGAGTACAACAACCCTTTTGGTATGTACCTCACAAGACATCTACATGATATCTACAGCAACTGGAAAGGCCGCAGAAATACCTCACAAAGAGGATTACCAGCCTCAAACAGATGCCCTATGCAGACCGTCTCAAAAAACTCCAGCTTTACTCATCACATATTGCCTACTCAGAGGTGATCTCTGCCTAACATACAAAGCTATGTCAAACCCAGAGCTGTTGGACATACTCCACTTAAAGAAACCCCAATCCCTCCAAGCTACACGCTCTAGGGACCTAAACCTTGTCACCACAATAAACAGAACATGCCAGAGGGATAGATTCCTGCACCAGAGACTTCCCATAATAAACTACCTATCTATATCAAACAAAGCTCCGCATTAGCACTCTTCAAGAAAAATCTTGATGATTGGATGGGAGATAGGAAATTCACCCCAGGGATCACCTCTGTGGCTCTGCTCGACAGTGGCATGGGAAAATAATTTTCTTGGGTGGCAAAAGCCAGGGTACCTTTTTGGCTGGGCTTGTATAGGCCCCAGGGCCTATAGCCTAGTACCTACCCTTGAACATATGAACAAAACATTCAGACCAAATTACTAGCATAGAGGAATCTGTCAATGAATTAGATGGAAGACAAATGGATAATGATACTCAAATTTAATTTCTACTGAAGCAAAATATTTCCTTAACAGAAAAAATAGAGGACCTGGAATCCAGATCAAGATGAAACAACATTATAATTTAAGGGGTCCCTGTAAAGACTGAAGGTAACAACATGATTCTTTTTTTGAACAACTGGTTACCTAAGGTATTAAACCTTCCTGAGTCCCTGTCATTCGGAATCGAGAGAGCTCACAGGTCTCTATCTAATCCATCTTTCTCAAAAAAATTGTCCTCAGTGAGATCTATTATTGTCAAATTTTTATCTACTCAGGATACAGATTTAGTTCTGAGAGCTGCTTGGGCAGAGAACCCCATCCAAGACAATGGAAGGAACATTAGATTTGACAATGATTATACATCTACCACTATAACTAAAAGGAAAGCATGCATTCCTCTAATCAAAGACCTTAAAAAGCTAACATAAAAGATCCTTTTCCCAGCTAGAAAAAGGATTACCTTACCAGATGGACAGAAAATCTTTAACAATCTAGAAGAAGCTACTGATTTTGTCAGAAGAAACAATCTATTAGATAAACTAGAAGACATGGACCTCTCTTTTCCAAGTTTAAAAAGACAAGCTACTAATGGAAAAACAATAACAAGTGATAAAACTACTAAGAAACATAAAGGGAAGTAATTTATCTCATCTTTCCCTTCACTGCCTGCAATGGACTTTTTTCTTTTAAAGCATAAGAAACAAGCAAATATATTACAAGGTAAAATCTTTATTACACTTTAAAAAAATAGCATATTTATTGTTTTCTTTTGTTCTTCTTCCTCATATCTGTGCTTTACTATTAGTTCTTTTTTTTCCCTTTCCTCTCTCTACTCATTTCTCTCTTTCAGTTTCTATTTTAGTAATGTTTATTATATAGATTTAATCAAGCATCTAATATTTTCTAATGTTAAAGCCTGTTGATAGTGACTTAGCCCTTACAGGAAAACATAGCATGTTTTAACAGAACCTTTTTTATATATATAGATAATGCACACTTAAAGAACATCCCTTTGTATGGCTTAGTAACATGCTTTCAGTAGAGAAATACAGTATTAACATTAAGTAGACAACTTTTCCATTTGAAAGGGAAATGGGGGATTTGTGGCATAAATGCAGCTAGGAAGATTCCTTTGTATTAACAGCAGTTGATTGCAATCAGTTAAGTGTTCTTATTACCCTTATTGTTAGATAAAAACTATGTAATTATTCATTTAGTGTATGTTTAATGAGGTTACATTGATAGGGGTGATGTTTTATGCTGGGGAGCACATTTACTGTAACACCTACTTAACAGTTTCTTTTTTCTTTTAAATGCACTAAATTCCAGCTTTTAACATGCGAGCACCTGTTAAAAAGGCTTTTTCTTCAAATTGCATACTTTACTAACCTCGAGACTTGCATTGGCGCCATAAAGTTGAAAAGCTTCACTCGAACCATTTCTCGAGCGTTTCTACAGCTTCCCCGAGCCCTGAGTGGGAACTAAAAGACTGAGCTGGATGACCTTTGAACTCGCATCACACACTGTTTAACATCTGCAATGAAGGAAAATGGTGTCTCAGTGCTGTATAGCCGTTTTTAAGAAGATTGCAGCTTATTTAGACTCTAAAAACTGTAAGTTACAGCTTATAACATAAAAAGAAGCTGTATTCTATTATTTGAATGATGTTCTTGCATTTAAATAATCAGCTTCCTGTTTAATCACAGAAATACTGGCTTGTATTAACCTCATAGCATTTAGTTTTCAGGAATGTGCTTCACATGGCATGAGAGAAATGATTCAATACATTATGCATAGTAGTTTCTTTTTAATACAGTTTCTGATATGAAGTTATTTTTATATTGCAAGTTGTTGTTGTATCTTTCGGCTTTTCCCGGTTAGGGGTCGCCACAGCAGAACTCCAGTCCGCTAATGATTGGGAGTAGATTTTTACATACCGACTTGCCAGGCCTGACGCACAACCTTCAACGAAGGTACGCCCATTCACGCATGTCTCCACACAGAAGACGCTTTAGCTGAGAATCGAACAGGACATTATACTACTAATGCTACGTCATTATGTTTACCTGCCTATTTATTCACAATGCATGCATAACTTGCCACACCTTATGTTAACTGCACTAATTTAATAAGAAAGCTTCTTTAGATGTCATATGCATTGTACAGTAGTTAGAGTTTTGAAGGTTAATTTCTGAATAGGATTTGATTTGCTAGAGCTCAGGCAGGTTTTGAGTAGTTAATACATGAGAAACTATCTCCCCATGTTTTTTTTTTTTTTTTTGCAAGGAGTATAAGAAACACAGTTACATATCTAAGGTACCTTGTTATAATAGAGGATATAGTTTATGTAAAGATTTTACACATGAATGGTACTGTTTCTCCCATATTTATGTTGATAATTTAAAGATATGTATAAATGTTTAGGTAGAAGTTTATAATTTTGTTGTAAGGGCAAGTATATTTCATTACTAACTAGTTGTATGTACAGCTTTAATGACTAAAATGTATAAAACAAATCTCACTAAGTTTTACTAGACGCTGATCAAGCATGATAAGCCAAACACCTCTCATATACTTTTATGCTGCAATGTATATAAGTTAATAGATGTTCTCTGATATCCAATATGAGATTAATCTGTAGTGGAAGTTATGTTTGACTATAATTAATCTTTATGTCTACTGATCTATTAAATGGTATATTTAGGTATATATAATTCTTATCTAAACATCTACATCAGTGGATTAAGATAATTTTTGAGTGAGAAGGGGGAGGGGGAGAGGGATGTGGGATGGGTAATTTAATGAGATATTCTTAAAGCTCTTTAAGATCAATAAAACACAGGACTATACAATAACATAAATCGGATACCTTAATATTGTACAGAAGAAAGGGAAGAAGAGATGGGAAGGATGAGAGTTTTAGATATAATATCAGACACTTTATTTTACACTTACTTTATGACAAATGCAGATAGTTTTCATAAATGTAAATAATAGGTCTAGTTTCATGATAAACTATCATTATCATTGTTTATGTTATTTGTTTCTTTATATTTTATTTTGTATTAGGAATTGAGATATCATAATTAGTGACTTCAGTCAGATTAATCAACATAAAGTTCTATTGTTTGTTAGAATTTTGTATATTTCACTTTCATGTACGCTGTATGGAGCTATGCTACGTTTTTTTTTTGCATGACCATTATTGTGAATCAAGTCAGATTTATACCGTTAAAAGGTTTATTCTCATATTTAATCTGTATAAGTATTTAAATAAAGGCAGAAGCACTTGATGGATATTGACAAGAGTCTTAGGGTGTGAAGATGGCGGTTTGGATGATGCATTCATCAAACCAGGAATCTATCTTTTAATGTTTAGGATTGTGTATAGTTATACTTGTTTCATTAGATATGTTTTGTTTTAAATTCGAGCCCATAACAAACTTTAAGAATGACATTTGTTTCTTTATAAATGCATACATATAAATGTTTATCCTTAAATATTAATAGCCTTAACAATCCCATAAAAAGAGGAAGTCTATCAAAATATTTGAAAATGAATAAAATAGACATAGCATTTCTACAAGAAAAACACTTTATTAAAAATTACTTAGAATATTTTTCAACGGTTACACAACACTTGTGGAATCCCATTTCCAGGCTAAGAGAAGAGGCACTATGGTACTGTGGAACAAATCTTTACTGTGCTACAGTTGAATAAAAGATAGATCACTTCAGCTAGTACATATTGGATCCCTGGTATCTGTGCAGGAACTGCTAATACATATTTAGAATTAATATCTATTAAAGCCAAAGGAGACATAGTTTATGCTGGAGATTTTAATTGTATTCCTACTAAAAAGGGTATTACCAAAAATGATAACTTCAAATTGTCTGCTCCAGCTAAAAAACTAAAAAAAATTTATTAATTCTTTAAATCTCAGAGACATATATGATATAAAAGAACCAGAATCATTAAACTACATGCACTACCCATATAGATATGGAACACAGACAGCTATTGACAAAGTATTAATTTCTAATAGTCTAATTTCTAAAACGCATGACGTTTTAATTGGCTCGTGCCCTTTGTCAGATCACAATGCTCTTTTATTCAAGATTAGCATCAGTTCTAAAGATCTGATAGCTTGGCAAAGATTGCCTGCTTACATTGTGAAACACAATGGGTTTAAAGACTGGTTCTTAAATGAAACAAAGTCATTTCTTGCTATCAATGACAACAATGAGACTTCTAAGGCTATTGTTTGGGATTTGTTAAAATCATATCTTTATGGTAAAAATAAAAAAAACTGGTATTTAAACAAAAAGAAACAATGGGATGATGAGCTAATAACATTACAAACAACAATTGATACACTAAAAATAATTTAAATAGCAAAGAAATAAATACAAACTCTGAACTAAAAACATTAAATGCAAAGTATGTAGAAATCTTGAATCATAAAGTGGCTATAAATCTAGAGATGCTTAAACTACAATCATACTCTGCAAATCCAAAAAATCTGCATAGATTGGCAGTTAAATCAAAAAAATTCAGCTAATGCAAGCTATATAAAAGAACTTACTGACAACACAAGGAACAAACATAGGCAAGTGACAGACTTAAAGGAAATCTTAGAAATGTTTAGATCTCATCATGAGGCATTAAACAATACTAATTCAGATTCTAACAACACTCTAAAAGAAAAGTTTCTGTTTGAAAATGTTAATAAGAAAGTAACCAATGAACAAATCATCAAATTGATAAAACCGATCTCACTAATAGAAGTTAAGGAAAATATTAAAAATATTAAAAACAATAAGGCCCCAGGAATAGACGGTATTATTGGTGAATTTTATAAACTTCTTCCTGATGAAACTCTAAAAATTCTAGTAGCAGCTTTTGAGGAATTTAGAAAGTCTGGAAATCGCTTCACCTCTTGGAAATATGCCATAATCTCTCCCATTTTAAAGCAGGACAAAAATCCCAAACTAGTAACATCATACCGCTTTATATCTCTGTTGAACGTTGATTATAAAATTTTCACCTCAATTCTCGCTAAAAGATTAAACCAATTCTTGCCAAAATTAATAGCAGAAGATCAAACAGGCTTCATATCGAATCGGAAAGTTCAAGAAATGTAATCAAAATTCTGTCTTTAATACATCTAGCGAATAAGAAAAAGAAAAAAATATCCATCATTAGTTTAGATCTGGACAAAGATCTGGACAAAGTGCCTTCTGTGGAAGGTTGGGCACCAGGCTGGCAACTCGACACTGTAAAACTCCACTGCCAGTCATGAGCAGACAGGTGATCTGCTGTGGTGACCCCTAACCGGGAAAAGCTGAAAGAAGAAGAAGAGTTTAGATCTGGACAAAGCTTTTGACTCTATTACTTGGTCTTATTTATATAAAGTACTAAAATCATTTAATTTTTCACCTGATTTTATAAAATTAATAAACAATCTATATGAAAATTCGGTGTCTTACATCAAAATTGGGGCTTACTTGTCCATTCAAATCAAAATATTAAAAGGAACCAAACAGGGCTGCCCACTTTCACCCCTATTATTTGCCTTAGCAGTGGAACCATTAGTCAACTACATCAGAAATTACACTAATATTGTTAGCTTTGATATTAATTCATATCACTCTTGTAAAATACAACTTTTCGCAGATGACATTCTGTTAACTATCGGGAATATAGATTATTCAATACACCATATTATAAAATCTCTAAAAAAATTTTGAAGAAATCTCAGGCTTAAAATTTAACACCAACAAAATAAAAACTGTACTGTTAAACAAAAAAAATCAGCACCATATTAGAAAAACACAGTCATTTTAACTGGAAAAATGACACCTTCAAATATCTAGGTGTGCAGATAAAAACAAATTGGAAAGACATTATACATTCGAATTATAATAACCTGATAACTGTGGTTAAGAAACGTTTAAGCAAGTGGGGAAAATGTTTTTCTGTATGGAAGAAAAATTATTCTTAATAAAAATGTGTATTTTACCAAAAATGTTATTCCTATTTCAGACTATAATAGTTGGACCTCCAAAAAAATTAATAAAACAACTCAACTCACTTCTGTTTAAATTATTTTTATGGCATCCACAGAAACCAAGAATAAGATATGATTGGCATTGTAGGGAATGGGATAAGGGAGGCATTACATTTTTTAATCTAGAACTTTATGCTGAAGCAGCTGCACTTAATATAATGAGTCAGTGGTTAAATAACAAATATACATCAAACTGGAAGAAAATGCATGAAGCTATATTGCTTTCTAACCTTGATGAGACAATTAATAATGATTTGTTTACAGATAATAATAAGATGTTTTTGGTGTAAAAGACATAATTTTTAAAGAAAATAGAATTTAAAGAAACCCTCATTGTATCAGCTACATATTAAACAACTTTAAAAATATATTAAACAGTAACTATAAGAAAATATATCTCTTATTCTTAATATTTTTGGTTGCATTGACAAGAAAATGTCTAGATTCATTTAATAGAGGGAAATTAATGGTGATGAAGGAAAAATGGTTTAATATATTGGCACCAATTCATTGGTAGCAAGGATATATATGACACAACCTTATGGCTAGGTATAATTATAATCAAAATAACTGGTTATATATCCAGATTTTTAGAGAACATCTACTAAACAAGCTCAAATCAAATCAAGTGATTGATGTTTCATTATATCCAAAATTAATCTCTCTTTTCTGAGAACTGAATATGACAAACCACAACATAGGCTTTTCATTGTCTAGGATTTACAAAACACCAACAGCAGACTTACAAAACATAAGATTTTTATGGAGTTATATTGAAAAATTAAATAAAGCTAAATTTTTAGACACTGATAGAGCCTTGACATTGAAATCAGTTAACAACACAACCTCATCTCCTTTCTGGAAAATTTCCACTTGGAAGTTTATCCATAGGAGCTACATTATCCCTCATAAATTAGCATTGATCTCACATACTAGTACTCATAAATGTTGGAGATGTGAAGAAACTTTGTGTGCTGACTGGGCACATATGTTTCTTGAATGTAAAACAGTTACAACCTCTTGGCAAGAATTTAAGCCCTTTTCAAAGACTTTGTGGTCTGACAAATGTGATATTTCAGATTATTTGATATTATTTAATGCACCGATATCAGTATATATTCCTAGACACAAGTGCAACTTCTCCGGTCTCTTCTTGGAATCGCAAAGAAAATTATAACATCAAACTGGAAAAGTAGAAACATCCTCTCTTTTTCTGAGTTTATTTTACTTGCCAAAACTGTATGTAAAAGAGAACTGTATACCCTTGACTTAAGATCAACAAAAGTAACTCATAAGAAATTATCATGGATAAAACTAAAGAATTTATTAGATAAGATGTAACATATACATTGTAAATGTTGTATGTTATGGGCATTATAAATAGTTGTGTTGTATATAGTTTTGCTTTATTCAGTTTGTTTAAATGCACAGATTTCTTTGTTTTGTTTATAAAAATTCAATAAAAATTGTTTCCAAAAAAAAAAAAAAAATGCACAAACTGCTTATTTTATAAAAAAGATAAAACGGAGCATTACAAGGGCACAAACTGCATTATTAAACAAGTGGGAGGCACAAAAAGTTTATTAACTAAGGGAAATGTTTAAAATTAAGATAATTGACAAAATGATTATCAGAAAAGTAAAACAAGTATGTTTAAGGCGAAACGGGCATGTTTGGAGTAAAATGAGCACAAGAAAAGTACAGTGAGCATGAAAAGAGATTAAACGAGCAAAACAAATATAATAAGGTCAAAAAGGGCACATTAAATGTAAATAAAGCAAGGTGACTGCATGTATTTTGGCAAAGTGCTATGTTTTGGCATAACTACGGCTTTGTATTGTATCAAGGTTATAACTAGAGTTATTCAAAGTATCTCAAAGTCTGTAAAAGTGCTTACACTGTGTACTTATTACTGTGTATGTATTTCAAAGAGTTTATTTGTGAGCAAAGTGCAACTATTTTGTGAAGTACAGTCAAAGTGCAGCCATTTCGAAAAGTTTCTTGTGCTGGGTGTGTCTATTCACAAAGTGCCACCATTACAGAGTGTTTCTTGCACTGTAAAGAATTGCCTAGCAAGGTACCACCATTTTGGAGAAATGTTACTGTGCTGTGTACAGTTTATTCTCAAAATGCAAATGTTATTGACTCTGAGCTTCTCTTGCCCAGTTCATTTGCATTGTGCAGTTGTTTGATATGTTTCTTACACTGATAAGAGGTGATTTCTTGCAATACAATAATTTCAAGAGTATTACAGTGCCCAAGAGACTTATTTCGCAAAGTTCACTTACACAGAAGTTTGTTATGCTATTGGGCAAAGTTACAAATATTGGTATAAATTTCTGGCATATGTGTATGTGTATGTGTATGTGTTCGTGCTTATTTGCAAAACCCTTCACTGGTATGTGTTAATATGGCAGACAGATTTTGAAAGCCCTTACCACTTGTATCTGACCAGAATATTGCAGAGAACTGGAGAATATTTGAGTAAGAGTATGATATTTTTATACAAGCAGCTTATCCAGATAAAGATGCATGCACCAGGGCATTTATTTGGCTAAACATAACTGGGACAGAGGCCAGCGTTCATTTGTGTATGCAGCAGCAGTATATGAGGGAGAAGGTGAAAATCATCATATTGTTGTACAGGCTGAATCAAAGGATGATCCAGAGTGTTTGAAGCCCAAGTTCAGAGAAATGTGTAACCCCCAGACAAATATTACATTAGATAGGCATTTGTTATACAAGAGAGATCAGAAACAGGAAACTTTTGAAGCTTATATAACTGGCCTGTGAAACAAAGCCAAAATGTGTCGGTTCGGTGACACAAACGATGAGTTAATAAAGGACAGGCTCGTGTGTGGTATTAATACTGCTGCTATGAGAAAGATTTTGCTTTGTGACAGTGATTTAACATTGAGTAAAGCCACTGTGATTTGTCAAATCGATGAAGTGACAGAAAAACACACAAGTATGCATGCAAGTGACAAGAGCATGGTTTCAGCAGGCTCCAGAGCAAATGTAGATAGCATGCAACACATGGCAAACAGAAGTAGGCCTAAGTACATGGCAGCCACAACCCTGCTGGTTCACCAGCAAGTTCTAAGACTAGCTCAGTTAAAGGAGCATGCTCAGTGCAATACAACTGTCAATCAGCAAAGCCCAAGTCCAGCTTTATTGTAAACTGTCGCAGTTTTGGTGCCAATCATGAGTCTAAAAGAGAGAAATGCTTAGCATTTGGTCAGCAATGTCACAAGTGTAAAAAATGGAACAATTTTCAAAAGTTTTGCAAATCAAGTAAACCCCACACAGTTGTAAAGAAGGGTCACACAAAAAAGCAAGTTGATAAAGTAGAGCCGCAGCAGTCAACTTTCTAGGTAGATGGTGTATCAGTAATTGGTGAGAGAGTTGATGCAGTGAATTTACTGGCAAAGGGAGAAGTATTTTGTACAGTCCAGATCAATGGTAAATCCACAGAGCTTAAAGTAGACACTAGTTCAAAGTGTAATGTTATATCAGCAGACACATTTGCTAAAGTGAGAAGTAATGAACAACTCAATGTGGCCAGTAATGTGAAACTTGTTGCTTATGGAGGTGAAGAAATTCAAGCTAAAGGCTGAGTGATGCTTTCATGTTATTTGGCCAAGAACTATTACAATTTGTTATTCTATGTAGTCCAAAGACCAGTACAGTCTTTACTGAGTCTCAAAGACAGTTTGAAAATGAATCTGCTTTATTTTACCAAAGAAGTTCATCACATAAGTGCATCTCCTAGTTTCAATTTTTCTGAAGCCATTTTCTCAGAGTATGCTGATGTTTTTGATGACAAGTTGTGCAAACTTCCAGTTGTGTATTTCAAGAAGTTCGACCCAGAGGTCACTGCACTGGTTAGACCAGCAAGAAGAGTTTCAATAGCTATGCAGGATAAAGTTAAGGTTTAGCTGGATAAAATGGTACAGCAAGGTATAATTTGTCCAGTTACAGAACCAACGGAATGGGTATCATCTATGGTAGCAGCTCACAAGAAAGGCTCAGATGAAATCAGCATATGTATTGACCCAAGAGACCCATATTTATGGTCTAGCTATTCAGATTGAAACTGACCATTAACCTCTAGTCACTATTCTGAAGAAGCCTATGCATTCAGCTCCAGTGAGATTACTAAGAATGATGCTCAAATTGCAAAAGTACAACTTCAAAATGGTCTATACGAAAGGCAAACTACTGTATGTGGCTGATACCTTATCCATATCACCCAGAAATACAGTGGAACAGCTTGACTCAGAGAATTTTGACTTTGACATCATAGCAGTCCGTAATTTTTCTACCACTAGGCTTAATGAATTAAGAGATCACACAAAGACTGATCCAATTTTGCAAAAGCTCAATCACTGCATTAATGTTGGATGGCTGTCAAAGCAATCTAGTGTACCACCAGAAGTGCAAACCTATTTTCCTTACAGAGATGAAATGTTGATGGAAGATGGCATTATTTTCAAAGGTTCTAAAATTGTTCCTGCTTCCTTACAACAAGAATATATCCAGATTTTGCATCGTGGTCACCCAGGCTCCGCAGCTACTAAGAGAAGAGCGAGAGAACTAGTATTTTGGCCTTCATTACTGAAAGACATTGATAAAGTGCTTTCTTCTTGTTCAGTATGCAATAGTACTAGACCACATTTACAAAGAGAACCACTTCAGCTAAGTCAAGTTCCTGAACTACCTTGGTCAGCAGTTGCAGCTGATATCTTTGAGTGGAACAGTCAAGACTACTTAGTTTTGGTAGACTCTTATTCAAATTGGTTTGAGATTGACTTACTACCTAACCTAACATCCACTACTGTTATTACTAAGTTGAAACGTCACTTTTCAGTCCATGGGAGTCCACACAAAGTTATTTCTGACAATGGTACTCAATTTACTAGTCAGTTGTTTCAGAAATTTGCAAGAGAATGGGACTTTGTACATGTTACTAGCAGTTGAATATCTGCAGTGAAATGGACTAGCTGAAAGTGCAATGTAGAGTGCAAAGCAATTACTTGAGAGGTCAAAGCATGACAATACTGATGTCTATTTGTATTTACTTAATCTCAGAAACATACCCCGTGACGATATACTTGGCTCACCTGCTCAAAGACTTCTCTCCAGGCAAACCAGTACAATGCTACCTATTAGTTCCAGTTTATTGAGGCCTAAAGCTAAGAACAACAGAACCATCCAGGCTCAGTTACTCAAGAAACATTCTATCCAGAAGTCCAGTTATGATAAATTGAGCAGATTTCTTCGTCTGTTGAGGGAAGGAGAAACAGTGAGAATACAAACGGCAAAAAGTTTTGACCGGATTGGTCAAGTTACAAGTATATGTGCTGAGCCGAGATCCTACCTTGTAGAATCTGAGGGTGTGGAGTACAGGAAAAATTGCAGTCATCTTCTTCCTATACCAGAATCATCATCACAGCATTGTTCCTGTGATACAGATTCTAGATCTCAGAGTGAACCAAATGTTGTTCCCATCCCAGAGTATGTTTAAACCTCTAATTCCATTCCTGAAGATATTCCAAATACTTCCAAGGTTGAGCATTCTGTAGAGACAGCTCCAGTTGCTAAACCCAATTCTCAGTTTTATGTCACATGATATGGTCGAATATCCAGGCCCAGTGTGAAATACACAGCAACATGGACTTAACTGTATATATGTACCTATTCTTGTATAAATGCATGACAAAGAACTACCTGTGATATATGCATGCCAAATTGATTCATAATGTTGCATGATCTATTTCTCAAAGAGGGAGGATGTAGATCGGAACGTATGTGCTGTGTCTTTAAGAAGCATATCAAGGACTGAGCGTGCACATATAAATACCAGGCATGTGTTATTCCAGTGCCATTTTGAGAGTGCAGCCAGAGAGTGAGCATGTGTGATTGCAGTATTTAGTTTGTATATGTTACTTAAGTTAAAGTTAGTAATCTTCTATCGTGATGTGTTTGTATATAATAAAGCTGCTTGAACAGAACCCACAAAGACTCTTCTACTGTGTCCAAAGTAGAAGAGTGACATAGGCCTTCCATTGTAGTCCAGGCAGTGACTGTCCAAGTCTGTATCAGAAGTCAGAAGTCCTGTAATTTGTACCAACATTTTATATGTAGATAGATAGGCCATCCATTGTAGTCCAGGCAGTAACTTAGTCTTTATCAGAAGGCTTAAATCCTGTAATTTGTACCAACATTTTTTAGATAGATAGATAGATAGATAGATAGATAGATAGATAGATAGATAGATAGATAAATAAGCCACCCATTGTAGTATAGGCAGTAATCATCTAAGTCTGTATCAGAAGACTGAAGTCCTGCAGTTTCTGCCAACATTGTATATATAGATCGACAGATAGGCCATCCATTGTAGTAAAGCCAGTGACTACCTAACCCTGTATCAGAAGGCCGAGGTCCTGCAGTTTGTACCAATGTTTTCTCTTCTTTTGTCTTTTGTGTATAATGCAAATCTGTCTCAAGTATTAACCCCTTTAGATGACTCTTGTATTTATTACTTCTAACCCTGTTTAGTGATGTTGGTTACTTTATCTGAAAAAAGTACATGATTTTGTTATCCTGCTTGTAATTAAGGAAGTTTTTCTATAAGTAGCTTCTCTTGTATAATCTGTACAGCAACTTTCTAGAAAAAAGCTTTTCATCTTTAAAATAATAAAATGAAATGACATATGATCAAAATAATTTTTGACTACAATATCTCTTAGATTTTCAATTTCATAATTATTTACAGTTTGCTAAGTAATATGTATTTCCTGTTATTATTACTTGAAAGGCAGGTAATGTAATCTTACCTTTAGCAGGACACTCTAAGATAAGAGTACAGCATGTAGCATCATTAAATCTAGCTTAACTGCATTTAAAAAAAGAGAAGGGGCAATTTCTGTAAATCACAGAACAAAAGGTTTAATTAAATGCAGATAAAATAAAACATCATTGCAGCTTTAAATATCTCTATAAATCTATTATCACTTACTTATCTCACATACTGTGATAATTCCAAAAGACAACAGTACAGATTCCCAAAGGATTGTGGAAACAAAGTAGGCCCTAACTGGCATAATGTTGTTACTCTCCCAAGCCAAACAGCAACACCTTTGCATACTGCTGTACAGTAAGACTGTAGAACAGTATATGTGAATGCTACTCCCCCAACACCACTCCCTCCCCACACACATCACTGGGGTCAAGGACAGATAATGCAGTCCCACAGCATTCTGAGTTAATTAATTACATATCTATTAATCATAAACTGAAGGGATCCAGTCTTATCTGGATGTCTTCATTATGTATATTTGGCAAGCTTGCCACTATTCCTACCACATTTTTTGGTATGATAAAATGGCAGGCAAGGGAGCAGCAGGAAGAAGATGGAGTATAAGGAGGTTCTGAAAGCTAAGCTCAAGCAGTCCTGCAGACCAGATTGTGCTTTCTGCGAAGATGCACAGTCATCAGTGGTTTACCTAGTAGTACTACAGAGCTAGCAGTATAAGCAGCTTGACTGTGGGAGAACAAGGGGTGACGTTAACTACACCAGTGACTTCATGCATAGCTGTGTAATTACATTTTACCTGAGAGACCTTCCTTTTCTTACCTTGAACAAGTTTAAACTGCTTTATTACCCGTTTTTTTTGCATTGTACATTATCTGCACTTAAAGTTACATTTGGTCGAAAGTTTATTGTTAAATTTAACTGTTGAGGCTACCCACTAAAGTGAGCTAGCCTGTGTAAGTGATTTATTACTGTTTTTCCTGCATTTCTGTGTACTTTCTAACCTAAAAAACAAAAAAAAACAAAAAAATATCCTTGTTTTCCCACCTGTCTCGACTAGTTTAGACCAGTATACAGGCTTTGCTGTATTCTGGACTGTGGTGTAGTTCCTGTGTTGTCCATTGCCTTACTTGGATAGAAGGAAGTTTCTTTGCTCACCAGTAGGAGTGGGGAGCCTTGAGCAGCCTATCTGTCCCTGAAGGAGTGACCTCAGCACAAGAGCTTGTAGTAATTGGTCGTTTTGGACCATTTCCAGTTCTTTTGAAGTTCCCTGTTTAAAATCGCTATGCTGCTTTAGGCGACAGCGCATAGCGCAGCGCCGGTTAAACAGGCTTAAACTATTCCTGGCTCCGCCAAGTCTGCACTTCAATTTTTCCCTTAAGAAAGCTCTATTTTCAACAAAATCAGTCTATTCGCTTTATCATAAGCCTAGCACTTGCTCCTAAAACCTTTCTTTTAAGTGAAGCACCCTTAAACTAATGTAAGCACTACATCCACCTACAACCCGTGCTAATACCCACTTCCCTTCAAAGTCCTCTCTCTGACCCAGTTACGCATCACCCCCTTATACTATTCTGGCATGTTGAGTGGTATATTACTGACGTCCTCTCCAGTTCAGCTGGTTAATCTGGGAATCCTGAGACAATGTTACAATTGTCTCATGTACACAGACAACCCTCTCCTCCTCCCAACAAACACAAATACATGTGAGAGATGCAACTATATAGCCAAACTGGAGGCTGAACTCTCTCAACACAGGACTAGCAAGACCAGACAGGAGGAGAAGGTAACTACACACACAACAAACCCAGTCTCACATAAACCAACCACAACTGCGAACCAAACACATAATAACACAATTAATACTCGGAGGCTCTAATAAAAAACTTACCGAAACAACAGAGGCTCCCAAAGCAGACATCCAAGAAAACACCACCTCAAAACTCTGCACATGCAACACATAGTACACAAAGTCAGTGTGCCAATCACAGCCCTTAAGGCAAAACATGCCTGATACACTAGTAATAGGTGACTCTATAGTCAGACACACTGACGTCCCGCTTACCAGGCTGAACAAGGAGAGGGTAATGGTGAGCTGCCTGTCGGGAGCTAGGATCCGCCACATAACACAAGCACTCAGGTCACTCCAAAGCAAGTACAAATATGACTCCGTCATTGTCCATGCCGGTGTGAATGACCTGAGACGTACCTCCTTGGACTACATGAAAAGAGACATAGAGGAACTCTCTGATTATGTAGCCTAGGCCGGTATGACCCTGACCCTGAGCAGCATCTTGACCTCACCAAGAATGATGCCACAATACAAAGACAAGATGATCAGCTTTAATAATTGGCTCAATTACTGGTGTCATTCTAGGGGGATCCAATGTCTGTCTGCTTGGGATGACATGCTGGACAAGCCACGCTGCTTCGCAAGGGACGGCTTGCACCTGTCACCACTGGGCGTCCGGATATTGGCTAAGGCTCTTGCCACCCCCATAGTGCCTTTTTTAGGCAAGGCTCAAAAGACAAACCCACCACCTTAGAAAACAATAAAGGAAAAAAACTAAGGGTAATGCTGCTCAACGCCAGAAGTCTAAATCTCAAGATGCAGACTCTCGAAGCACTCCTCAGTATGGAGAGCATCGATGTCTGTGCAGTAACTGAAACCTGGTTCAAGGCTCCTGAGAACACCCCAGCCCTACCAGGTTATACCTCGTATCATGCATTTCAGCCCCAAAACCTGGGCCAAACCACAAAAGGAGGCGGAGTGTCCATATTCATTAAAGACACCCACACCTCCCGGTTAGTGACAATGCACGAAGCATCAGAGACCATCCATGTGCAACTAACCATAGGCAAAACTGCTATACAACTTGTAGCATGCTACAGACCACCCTCGCAATCTCAGGAACTCCATTCAGCCTTCCTGAAGACACTGGAGGATATGAATGTCTCACCAAATACCATCATATTGGGAGACTTCAACTACCCAAACATAGACTGGGTGCATTACTCAAGCCCCAACACCCTAGCCCAAAGGTTCCTGGAATTCATCAACTCAAATGCGATGGAACAACTAGTCACCTCCCCTACAAGGGGAAATAATATACTTGACCTGATCATCACAAACATGGGGACAAAATGCTCAACACCTGAAGTATACCCCTCACTAGTGAGATCAGACCATAAACTAATAACCCTAGATATTCATATCCCACCTCCACCCCCAGCACAAAAGACTACAGTGAGAAACTTCTCAAAAGCTGACTTTACACTCCTTAGGACTGAAATGGTATCCTTCAAGCCCCCTGGGCCAGTGGAAACCACATCCCACACTGCTGAATCCTTCACAAATGCTTTCTACGGGCATCTCCAAGAATGCATGGATCATGCAATCCCAAATAAAACCAAGACCCTTTCCACCAAAGGCAGGCATCCTATCTGGTGGACCCCAGCCATAAACAAACTTTATAACAAGAGAAGGAAGCTACTGCAAGACAGAGCAAAATCCCATAAAGGGAAGGCATCCCTGATCAGCACTAGCAAAAAACTACGTTCGCTAATAAAATCATCAAAGGCCAACTTCATGAGAAAAATTGCTAAGGACACTAAAGATAATCATAAGGCCTTCTTCAGTTATGTTAGAAACCTGGGCGGAAACCCTCAGATATGTGCAGAGTTAGTTCATAACGGCAAAAAATACAATGAACCCACAGATATTGCCAACATACTGGCAGACAGGTTCAGTGCAAATTTCTCCCCTCCCTCTCCCCCAAAAGACGAAATAAATATCTCAGCTGAATGCAACCTCCCTGAAATCTCAGATGTCCAGGTGAGAGCTGCCCTCAGCAAAGCTAAAAATACAGCATCCATGGGACCTGACGGTGTCCCGTGTTGCGTGCTACGTGAACTCCTAGAGGAGCTAAACCCGCACATAAGAATGCTGTTTAATCTTAGCCTTGCTACAGGATACATCCCTGAACACTGGCGTACAGCTACAGTGGTCCCACTCCACAAAGGTGGCACCTCTACAGACCCTGGAAACTACCGCCCCATAAGCTTGACCAGCCTGGTCTGCAAAGCTATGGAAAGGATCATTTTGGAACTCATAAACAAAGACATCGGGGACCTACAGACAATTGACCCTACCCAGTTCGGCTTTGTAAAAGGCAGATCCTGTCTTTTAAACCTGGTGGACTTTTTTGAAACAGTCACTAGAGCCATCGATGAAGGCAAAGCAGTTCATACAGCCTACCTGGATCTGGCAAAAGCCTTCGACACAATACCCCACTCAGACGTCATAGACAAGCTCAACAGCTTAAATGTAAACCCGTTTGTCACAAGATGGGTTGCAAACTGGCTAAAGGACAGAACCCACAAAGTCAGAATAGCTGGAGCTATGTCAGACTCTAAGCCAGTCACAAGTGGAGTCCCACAGGGCTGTGTCTTGGGACCCCTCTTGTTCGGCATTTATTTCTCAGATGTGCAGGCAAACATAGAGGGGTTGTGGCTGACAAAGTTCGCAGACGACTGCAAACTAGGCGGCATAGTCGACACACCAGCTGACACATGCATCCTCCAGAAGGGCCTCACAGAAACAGATGACTGGTGCCAGAGTCATGGCCTTAAACTAAATGCCAAAAAATGTATAGTCATCCCCTTTGGAAAAAACAAAGTACCCACAAATTACCACATAGGTGGTAATCCATTAAGTACGGAAAAAGTAATCAGAGACCTGGGGACCCAAGTTGACAGTGACCTCTCATTTGACACCAAAGTGGTTAGAAAGACCTTCTACCTTGCCCACCTTATCATGAAGGGATTCACATCCAGATCAAAGGATGTCATTGTACCCTTATATTCCTCCCTTATCAGGCCTATGATTGAGTACAATGCCCCATTTGGTATGTACCTCACCCGGCACCTGCAGCAGCTGGAGCGACCCCAAAAGTACCTTACCAAGAGGATCAAGGGTCTCCAGCATATGTCATATGCTGCCAGACTGAAAAAGCTCCAGCTCTGTTCAGTAGCATACTGCCTGCTCAGAGGTGATCTGTGCCTTACGTAAAAGGCCATGTCCAATTCAGAATTAATGGACATGCTCCACTTCAAAAAATCCAAATCCATCAGAGCCATGAGAGCTAAAGATCTAAACCTCAGCACAAATATGAATAGGACATGCTGGAGGGACAGATTCATAACCCAGAGGCTTCCCGCACTCTGGAACAGGATACCTGTCCATGTTAGGCAGAGCCCGTCACTGACTCTCTTCAAGAGAAATCTGGACGAATGGATGGATGATCGTATGTTTACCCTGGGGGTCATCTCTGTGTCATTGCTAGATAGAGGCACAGTAAACTAAATTTAATTTAAATTGTACACTTTTGTATCATTACATGGGGTGGCGAAAGCCACATACACTTTGGCTAGGCTTATAAATGCTCTAGGGCAGATAGCCTAGTACTATACTATGAAACTATGAAACTGGAGGACACAGCATATAGATTTATAGTACAGAGGCATGTATGCACATAGAAGTATAGGTGGTGGCACCTGTGTGCTGCTGGCAGCAGTAGTAATTTACCACATTATTTTTTGCCTCCACAAAGTATACAACTGATAAATCATAAATAATTGTGTATTTCTGTAGAAACAAATAGGAAGTCCCAGACACATAAAGTAACACCTGCATATATGAAACTTGAAAAAGTAACTAGATCCTTCTTGCCTATTCAGAAGTACTGTTTGTCTGTGTTTTTATGTTTCTATACACATATATATCCATTCAGCACAAAAGTAAACCCTAACAACATAGCATAAATTTGGTAATTCAAGTGCAGTGTGTAGATCAGTGTGTGTATATTGAACCTAGCCACTTAAAATCCAAAAAAACTACTTGATAAACAAAAAGAAACAAGTGTGTTTCAGAGGTAGCAACAATACCCACACACGCTGCGAGTAATAAAATCCAAGTTTATTGTAAGCGCTTTCGAAGGGATCAATGCCCCAACTTCATCAGACAATTTTCACCACAATACCCTCACCTTATGTAGGAAAATTAAACTACAAACAGTCAATTATTCAATTAAGATAATTACAGCAAAAAATCCACAATAGCTTAAGAAAGATGGTTGAAAAACATAGCATAAATTTGGTAATTCAAGTGCAGTGTGTAGATCAGTGTGTGTATATTGAACCTAGCCACTTAAAAGCCAAAAAAACTACTTGATAAACAAAAAGAAACAAGTGTGTTTCAGAGGTAGCAACAATACCCACACACGCTGCGAGTAATAAAATCCAAGTTTATTGTAAGCGCTTTCGAAGGGATCAATGCCCCAACTTCATCAGACAATTTTCACCACAATACCCTCGCCTTATGTAGGAAAATTAAACTACAAACAGTCAATTATTCAATTAAGATAATTACAGCAAAAAATCCACAATAGCTTAAGAAAGATGGTTGAAAAACATTTCCTTTCGTTGCTTTTAAAACCATATAACTAAAATCCTATCTAATGGAAGCAATGTATATATTAAATATGTACAAATAATTTATAATTATATGCAGAATGTATAAAATCATACAAAAATTCCTGTATATATGTAAAGTATATAAGGTAACCCTTTTACTCATTTTTAAAAACATTTTTAAACAGTTTTAAACATTTTAAACATTTTAAACATACCACCAGAAGAAGGCTGTTATTAAAGGTCAGTTCGTAAGGGCAGCAAGGATGGTGTCAGATGACATTGACTACATAAATGAATGTGAAACAATTAAAATAATGTTCCTTAGGAGAGGCTATCCAGAAAGCCTTGTTATGAACATCATTCAGGAAGTAAATGCAAAAAGGAACGCAGGGCATTTTAAACCCCTTGTATCAAGTGGTAATAGTAATAGTGTTGATATAACAGTGCAAGAGAATAGCAATAATGTAGGGTCCCAAGTTAAAAGTTTGAATTTGAACTTTTTGTTTATGTATAGTATTGACTATAAGAACATAAGGGATATCCGAATTAAAAATTGGGCTGTTATTCTAGAGGATCATACTCTGAGTAAAACTTTGGGTTTAAGGCCAGGTTTTACGTACAGAAGAGGTCCAAATCTAAAAAACCTATTAGAGTGTAACAGAAGGCAACTATACCCCGTAGGCATAAAAAAATGTGGAGCATGCCCACAATGTAGGTATATTAGATTATGAAATACAATACGTATAAAGGACAAATTATATACCATTAATGGTAGGTTTAATTGTGAATCCAAAGGGGTCATTTATGTTGCTAGTTGTGAATTATGCCCCTCTTACTACATTGGAAAAACAGAGAGAAAGTTGAAACAAAGAATATACGAGCACCAATATGCTATAAGTAAGGGGGACGTTAACAATGCTCTAGCGAAACACATCATAGAAAATCTGACCCACAAGTTCACCTATGCAGTGGTACAACAGGTAAAATGTGACCTGAGAGGGGGACCATGGCAACTCATTTTAGAAGAGCAAGAACTATTGTGGCAAATTCGAACATCGGCACATATTCCACCTGGGCTAAATGAATATGCATCTTTAAAATGTATTTTAAAACTTAAGGCTCTGGGTAGATAATTAGCCTATGAATATGGGTCTACCAAAAACATAAGGGTTTGTGTTTTGCGCATGTGTCCTCCTTCCTTTTTCTTTTCTTCTTTTTTTGAATGTGGTTTACTGATTTCATAAAATCTGGAAGTCATATATGAAATGAAAACAGTTTGTGAAAGATTTATGGTTAGATATGCTATTTTTAAACAATAAGGTGTTTAGTGGTTAGAACAGTCATATACACATACCACAGCTAGTATAAATTTACATAAAAATGATAGTTTGTATACATTGTTATTATGCACTTTAAATCAGGGTAATTTTAGTTGGCTTAGAATGCTTCGTCATTCATTCACTATTAAAATGTTTAAAATGTTTAAAACTGTTTAAAAATGTTTTTAAAAATGAGTATAAGGGTTACCTTATATACTTTACATATATACATGAATTTTTTGTATGATTTTATACATTCTGCATATAATTATAAATTATTTGTACATATTTAATATATACATTGCTTCCATTAGATAGGATTTTAGTTATAGGTTCATAGGTTCATACTAGGCTATCTGCCCTAGGGCATTTATAAGCCTAGCCAGAGTGTGTATGGCTTTTGCCACCCATTTTAAATTAATTTTGCTATGCCCTTTTTCGAGGTTAGTATACTGTGCCTCTGTCTAACAGTGACACAGAAGTGATACCCGGGTTAAACCTACGATCTCCCATCCACTCATCAAGATTCCTCTTGAAGAGAGTCAATGAGGGACTCTGCCTAACCTGGACTGGGATTTTATTCCAGAGTGAAGGGAGTCTCTGGGTTATGAATCTGTCCCTCCAGCATGTCCTATTTATTTCAGTGCTGAGGTTCAAGTCCCTCGAGCGCGTAGCTCGATGGGATTTGGATTTTCTGAGGTGCAGCATGTCCATTAATTCCGGGTTGCACATGGCTTTATACGTCAGGCACAGATCACCTCTGAGCAGGCGGTATGCCACTGAGTAGAGCTGGAGTTTCTTTAACCGGGCAGCATACGGCATCTGTTTGAGCCCCTTGATCCTCTTGGTGAGGTACTTTTGGGGTCTTTCCAGTTGCTGCAGGTGTCTGGTAAGGTACATCCCAAAAGGGGCATTGTACTCAATTATGGGCCTGATGAGGGATGAGTAAAGAGGCACGATGACCTCCCCTGATCTAGATGTGAATCCCTTCATGATTAGGTGGGCTATATAAAATGTTTTTCTAACCACTTTGGCCACGTGGTTGTCAAATGAGAGATTGCTATCAACTTGGGTCCCCAGGTCCCTAATTACTTCTTCTGTACTTAATGTATTACCACCTATGTGGTAATTTGTAGGCACTTTGTTTTTGCCAAAGGGGATGACTATACACTTTTTGGCATTTAGCTTGAGGCCATGGCTCTGGCACCAGTTGTCCGTTTCTATGAGGCCCTTTTGGAGGATGCTTGTGTTGGCTGGAGAGTCTATTATGGCGCCCAGTTTGCAGTCATCTGCGAACTTGGTCAGCCACAGTCCTTCCATGTTGGCCTGTACGTCCGAGAAATATATACCGAACAAGAGAGGTCCCAGGACTGAGCCTTGTGGGACACCACTTGTAACTGGTTTGGAGTCTGACATGGCTGCAGCTATTCTAACCATGTGGGTTCTGTCCTTGAGCCAGTTTGCAACCCATCTAGTGACATAGGGGTTTATATTTAAGCTGGTGAGCTTATCTATAATGCCCGAGTGGGGTATTGTATTGAAGGCTTTTGCGAGGTCCAGGTAGGCTGTGTGGACCACCTTCCCCTTGTCAATGGCCTTGGTGACTGTTTCAAAGAAATCAACCAGGTTTAAGAGGCAGGATCTGCCCTTTACAAAGCCGAACTGGGTAGGATCCAGTGTCTGTAGGTCCCCAATATCTTTATTTATAAGGTCCATGATGATCCTTTCCATAGCTTTGCAGACCAAGCTAGTGAGACTTATGGGGCGATAGTTTCCAGGATCTGTTGAGGCACCACCTTTGTGGAGAGGGACCACTGTTGCTGTACACCACTCTTTAGGTACATATCCTGTAGTAAGGCTGAGATTGAACAGTAGTTTTAGGTTTGGGTTTAGCTCTTCTTGGAGTTCATGTAGGACGCAGCCCGGGACACTGTCTGGTCCCATTGATGTTGTGTTTCTTGCTTTGGAGTGGGCAACTCTTACCTGAGCATCTGAGATGTCAGGGGGGGCAGCACTCTGCTGGGATAGATATTAGCCCTTTTGGTGGGGAGGGGGGGAGAAGTTTGCGCTGAACCTGTCAGCTAGGATGTGGCAATGTCTGTGGGTTCAGTGTATTTTTTGTCATTTTGGACTAATTCTGAGCATATCTGGGAATTCCCACCCAGGTTCCTAACATAACTAAAGAAAGCCTTGTGATTATCCTTAGTGTCCTGTGCAATTTTTCTCTCGAAGCTGGCCTTAGACGATTTTATGAGTACCCGTAGTTTTTTGCTAATACTGATCAGAGATGCCTTCCCTTTTGGGATTTTGCTCTATCATGTAGTAGCTTCCTCCTTCTATTGTATAGTTTGTTTATGGCTGGGGTCCACCAGACAGGACGTCTGCCTTTGGAGGATTGGGTCTTGGTTTTATTTGGGATTGCATGATCCATGCATTCCTGAAGGTGTTCATAGAATACGTTTATAAAGGATTTTGCGGTCTGGGCAGATATCCACAGGCCCGGGGGCTTTGAAGGATTCCACCTCGGTTTTGAGGAGTGTGAAATTTGCTTTAGAGAAGTTTTTCACTGTGGTTTTCTGGGCATGGGGTGGGGTCGGGATGTGAATATCTAGTGAGATTAGTTTATGGTCTGATCTTACCAGTGAGGGATACACTTCTGGTCTGGAGCATAGAGTCCCCATGCTGGTGATGATCAGGTCCAGTATGTTTTCTCCTCTAGTGGGAGTGGTAACAAGTTGTTCCATAGCATTTGAGTTTATAAATTCTAGGAACCTTTGGGCTAGGGTGTTGGAGCTAGAGTAATGCTCCCAGTCTATGGTTGGGTAGTTGAAGTCACCCAATATAATGGTGTTTGGAGAGACCTTCATATTTTCCAGTGTTGTCAGGAAGGCCGAGTGGGGTTCCTGGGTTTGGGAGGGTGGTCTGTAGCAGGCTATAAACTGGAAGGCAGTTTTACCCACTGTTAGTTGTACAGGGATAGTCTCTGATGCTTCATGCTGTGCCACCAACCTGGAGGTGTGGGTATCTTTGATGAATATTGATACTCCCCCTCCTTTTGTGGTTCTGTCCAAGTTTTGGGGCCGAAAAGCATTGTATGAGGTATAACCTGGTAGTGCTGGGGTGCTCTCAAGAGCCTTGAACCAGGTTTCTATTACTGCACATATATCGATGTTCTCCATGCTAAGGAGAGTTTCGAGTGTGTGCATCTTGAGGTTTAGACTTCTGGCATTGAGTAGCATTACTCTTAGTTTCTTATCCCTTGTGATACCTATGGAGGTGGGTTTGTCTTTTGAGCCTTGCCTAAAAAAGGCACTATGGGGGTAGCAAGAGCCTTTGCCAATATCCAAAAGCCCAGGGGTGACAGGTGCAAGCCGTCCCTAGTGAAGCATCGTGGCTTGTCGAGCATGTCATCCCAGGCTGACAGGCATTGGATCCCCTTTGAATGACACCAATACTTAAGCCAATTGTTGAAATTGATAATCTTGTCTTCATACTGTGGCATCATTCTTGGTGAGGGTAAGATGCTACTCAAGGTCAGGGTCATACTGGCCTGGGCTACATGCTCAGAGAGCTCCTCTATGTCTCCATGTAGTCCAGGGAGGTACGTCTTAGGTCATTCACACCAGCATGGACAATGACTGAGTCATATTTGTACTTGCCTTGGAGTGACCTGAGTGCTTGTGTTATGTGGCGGATCCTAGCGCCTGACAGGCAGCTCACCGTGACCTTCTCCTTGTTCAGCCTGGTGAGTGGGACGTCAGTGTGCCTGATGATAGAGTCACCTATTACAAGTGTATCAGGTGTGTTGTTTAGCCTTAAGGGCTCTGACTGTTCGGCACACTGGCTTTGTGAGCTATGTGTTGCACGTGTTTTGTTTTGGGGTAGCGGTTGCTTGGGTGTCTGCTTTGGAGGTCTCTGCTGCTGAGGCAGATTTTTATTTAGAGCCTCCAAGTATGTTTTTGTGTGTTTATGTGTTTGGTTTGCTGTTGTGGTAGGTCTATGTGAGACTGGAATTTTAGTGAGTGTGGTTTCCTTCTCCTCCTGACTGGTTACGCCAGTACTGAGTTGAGAGAGCTTAGCCTCCAGTTTGGCTATATGGTTGCATCTCTCACATGTGTTGGAATTTGTTGGGAGGAGGAGAGGGTTTTCTGTGTACATGAGGCAGTTGTAACATTGCCTCAAGATTCCCAGATTCACCAGCTGGACTGGAGAGGAGATTGACAACTGACCTTTGGACATGCTAGAATAGTATTGGGAATTTCTTTATAATTGAAAAAAAATGGCCAATGGGGAGCAAGGTACTCCAGGGGGAGTTTGTGAGAGTGTAGTGCTTTTAATTTTTTAGTGCTGACTTATATAATTGCTTTAGTGAGCAAGTGCCAGGTAACTTAAATGCAAAATGACAAACAGTAACTTTCTTTCAAGTGAAACAAGGAAATAAGTACAGTAAGCAATGCAGATATCACTAGGGATCCACAGAAGCGCTGAAAAGCCGCGTTTTAGGTGGAATTAGCTTTTCAGGGAAATAACAAGCATACAAACAAAACTAGATTCAGCAGGCCTGGATCTAGTCTATGCTACAGCAAACAAGGTGTACCAATTACAGTAAAAAATAGTTCAGATATGCAGGCACTATAAGCCTTTAACCAGAAATTCCCAGCTCAGAAGGGCCGAGTCCAGCCTCTTCTCCCAGAAGAGTGCAGACCATGAACCTTCTTAATGTAAAATAACTGGCCTGAAGCCCAGGTGCTTGAACCAGAAATAATACACTTTTAGAATAACAGACACTGAGCCCTCAATCAGCAGTTCCCAACTTAGAAGGATGTAAGCTACCTGTCCTGCCACCACAGTGCAGCCCACAAACCTTCCTAATGTAAAACAACTGGTCTAAAGCCCAAGTGCTTAAACTAAAAGGCTTAGAATAAGTTACACCAAGCAGTAATAAATACAATTGAGTACTTTTAAGATGACGCAAAAGCAAAATAAAGTAGGAAAAAACACAAATACAGTAAAAGCAGATATTTTTTTTTTTTTTTTTTTTTTTAGTGGAAAGAGAGAAAGGAGTAGCCGAAACTAAGCTGATTGGCCTTCTCAAATGTTCTCCCTGTACTGGGTAGAATGAGGTAATGACATTAGACTGGGAGGCGGGTCCCAGATCAAATTTACACTAGGGGCGGGCAACTGCAAAGCCACCAACTATAAAAACACTATACCAGCAGGGAGGAAGGGTGGGAAACACACTGCAGAAATGTTTCACGGCTGAAAAGCAGCAGTGAGCCTTTAAATGAAAGTTTTAAACAGCTAAAGGAGCCTCTAGAAAAAAAGAGTTTACTGTAACCAGTTATCAGAAACAAACAACCCAACAGATGCTTAATAAATGTGGACAATTTCCAGTTAATACCTCACACACAGTGAAACTAGTTAGAAAAATACACAGTACACAAAGTGCTATAAATAACAATGAAATAAAGAACAAAATAAACAAAAAACAGGATACTTAATGTTATATATTATAGCTCCGAGTTTCCTCAGTGTCCTTCCTTCGATCAGTTCACTGTGAAATGGCAGAGCATTCACAACTGAACTTCTTAGGTAACAGAAAGTTGAAACCTGAGACAGCTTTTAAGAAAGAAATCTCAAAAGAACCAATGAGGTGCTTAGTCTAAGCTGTAGTCCAGGTGACCTCAGTCAGCCAATAACCTCAAACAATTCTCTCTCACAGAAATGCCTGATGGCTTTGGCCAAACCAATGTCTCTGAATATGTGCTCAGACACACAGCCTCCACAAACACTAGGCCCAAATATAAGCCTGAATATGGAAATGCTACAAATATCCCCACTACTTAGAACAAACTGCAGAAATGTTTCACAGCTGAAAAGCAGCAGTGAGCCTTTAAATGAAAGTTTTAAACAGCTAAAGGAGCCTCTAGAATAAAAGAGTTTACTGTAACCAGTTATCAGAAACAAACAACCCAACAGATGCTTAATAAATGTGGACAATTTCCAGTTAATACCTCACACACAGTGAAACTAGCTAGAAAAATACACAGTACACAAAGTGCTATAAATAACAAAGAAATAAAGAACAAAATAAACAAAAAACAGGATACTTAATGTTATATATTATAGCTCCGAGTTTCCTCAGTGTCCTTCCTTCGATCAGTTCACTGTGAAATGTGGTTATATGGTTTTAAAAGCAATGAAAGGAAAAATTTTTCAACCATCTTTCTTAAGCTATTGTGGATTTTTCTGCTGTAATTATCTTAATTGAATAATTGACTGTTTGTAGTTTAATTTTCCTATATAAGGCGAGGGTATTGTGGTGAAAATTGTCTGATGAAGTTGAGGCATTGATCCCTTCGAAAGCGCTTACAATAAACTTGGATTTTATTACTCGCAGAGTGTGTGGGTATTGTTGCTACTTCTGAAACACGCTTGTTTCTTTTTGTGTATATTGAACCTAGTCAACCACTGTAGTCAGAGAGCATGTGCATATAAGTTACTGACCACGTGAGAGATTAGTGCCATTTTGTGTGGTCAGTCATTGTGAGTGCAAGCTTGAATGGAGATGCATATGTGAGTGTGTTAGAAGTAACAAGTTAGTCAGTAAGCTTATGAACTTCAAAGTATATGTTCCATTTACAGCTGCTGATATGTTTATGTATAATAAATGACTTAAATGCATTCCCTGCCTCAGTGACTCATTTGAATACATGAGACATGCGACACAGTGCACAGTGAGGGTGAATTCTCTTGGACTGTGTCCCATATTGCATACTGGGTATGCCTGACTGTATAGGTTTGCTCCACAAAAGTGATTTTATGAATCTCCAACGCCCAAGTGAGAACTGCTCTCTCCAAAGCAAAAAACACAGCATCCATGGGACCTGATGATGTCCCCGGCTGTGTGCTCCACGAACTCAACGAGGAATTAAACCCACAGCTAGGACAGCTGTTTAATCATAGTCTTACCTCTGGATACGTACCCAGGGAGTGGCGCACTGCAACTGTGGTCCCACTTCACAAAGGCGGTGCCTCCACCGACCCTGGAAATTACCGGCCCATTAGCTTGACAAGCCTTATCTGCAAAGCCATGGAGAGGATCATAATGGACCTCATAAATAAAGACATAGGGAATTTGCAGACTTTGGATCCATCCCAGTTTGGCTTTGTCAAAGGCAGATCATGCCTTCTAAACTTGGTTGACTTTTGAAACAGTCACCAAAGCCATTGATGAGGGAAAGGCAGTCCATACAGCCTACCTCGATCTGGCGAAGGCCTTTGATACAATACCCCACTCGGGTATCATTGAAAAACTCATCAGCTTAAATGTTAACCCATACATCACAAGATGGGTTGCAAACTGGCTGAGTGACAGAACCCACAGGGTCAGAGTTGCTGGCGCCATGTCAGACTCAAAGCCTGTCACAAGTGGTGTACCACAGGGCTCAGTCCTGGGCCCACTCTTGTTTGGCATCTACTTTTCCGAAGTACAAGCAAACACAGGAGGGTTATGGCTGACAAAGTTTGCAGATGACTGCAAACTGCCATAGTAGAAAACACATCTGACACAGATATCCTTCAGAAGGGTCTCACAGAAACGGATAACTGGTGCCAGAGCCATGGCCTAAAGTTAAATGCCAAAAATGCATAGTCATACCCTTCGGGAAAAACAAGGTTACCCCTAGCTACCAAATAGGTGGCAATCCACTGAGTACAGAAGAAGTTATCAGGGACCTGGGGACCCAGGTTGATAGTAGTCTGTCATTCGACACCCATGTAGCTAAAGTAGTTAGGAAGACCTTCTACATTGCCCACCTTATCATGAAGGGATTCTCATCTAGATCAAGGGAGGTCATAGTCTCCCTATACTCATCACTCATCAGACCAATGATTGAGTACAATGCGCCATTCGGAATGTATCTGACCCGACACTTGCAGCAGCTGGAGAGGCCACAAAGTTCCTCACCAAAAGGATAAAGGGTCTCAAACATCTGTCCTATGCTGCCCGACTGAAAGAACTCCAGCTCTATTCAGTCGCACATTGCTCAGAGGTGACCTTTGCCTAACATACAAGGCCATGTCAAACCCAGATTTGATGAATATGCTTCACCTCAAAAAATCTAGATCCGTCAGAGCCACAAGGGCGGGAGACTTAAACCTCGACACGGCTATTAATAGGACGTGCTGGAGGGATAGATTCATCACCCAAAGACTCCCTATGCTGTGGAATAAAATCCCGGTATATGTGAGGCAGAGCACCTCGCTGGCCTTGTTCAAGAGAAATCTTGACCAATGGATGGGAGATCACAGATATACCCCAGGGATTACCTCAGTGTCACTGCTCAACAGAGGCACAGCAAAATAATGGGTATAGTTCCCCATACTAAAGGGGTGGCGTAAGCCACAAAACTATGGGCTAGGCTTGTAAATGCCCTCGGGCAGATAGCCTAGTATGAACCTATGAACCTATGAACCTATTTGTTTACCATTTCTGGCTTACAACCAGATCCATCTAAGCAAGCAGCAATTCTTGAAATGCCAGTTCCAGAGAATGTCACATCTTTACAACATCTTTTAGGTATATTCAACTATTTTGGAAAGTTCATCCCAGACTTGAGTGAGCTTTCTGCACCATTACATGATCTGACACGCAAAAATGTAAACTGACCCTGGTTGGAACAACATTGAAGAGCATTTGACGTCCTGAAGCAGAAAATCGTCAGTCTACCTACATTGAGATATTATGATGTTCACAAACCTGTTAACTCTTTCTTGTGATGTTTCAAGGTATGGCCTTGGCATAGCATGTCTTCAAGAAGGCATACCAGTAGCCTATGCATCAAGACCGTTAACCCAAACAGAGATGCATTATGCACAAACAGAGAAAGAACTTTGGGCAGTAGTGTTTGCATGTTCGAAGTTTAATGATTATATTTATGGCAGACCTATCCAAACAGAGACTGATAACCAACCACTAGTGATAATTTTGAAAAAGCCAATACATACAGCCCCAGCTCGATTGCAACACATGATGTTAAAATTGCAAAAGTACAATTTCAGTATTGTTTACAAAAATGGCAAATACTTGTACCTTCCTGATGCCTTGTCACATGCTCCCAGACAAATGACAGAGCAGTGTGAAAATGAAACAGCAGACTTTGAAATCATGGAAGTTAGAAATTTTTCATTATCACACCTTGATGAACTAAGAAATCACACAGCTTCAGAACCAAAGCATTGCAACAGGAGTATATCAACATTTTGCATCGTGGTCACCCAGGTACTGATTCAACCAAAGAGGGCAAGAGTCATTGTATTTTGGCCTTCTATGTCCAAAGGTGTTAAAGAAGGAAACTCTAGCATGTTCAATTTGCAACAGCACCAAACTGCAGCAACAAAAAGAACCACTTCAGCTACACTAGATTCCTAAATTACCACCTGAGTATCCACAATCCAATAGGTTAGCTGAACGTGCAGCTCAGACTACGAAGAACTTGTTGGAGAAATTAAAACGAGATGGTACCAAAGTTTTCCTTAACTTTCTCAATCTCAGAAACATTCCTTGAGACAACTTGCCTGGTTCACCTGCTCAGAGACTGATGTCCATGTAGACTAAAACAACTCTTCAAATCAGTAAACAATTGTTAGTATCAAATGCAAAGAACAATAGAGTGGTCAAGGCTCAACATTTGAGAAAATGTCAGTCACAAAAGTTTTACAATAATAAGACCAGTAAATCCCTTAGACCTTTACTACAAGGAGAAGTTGTGAGAAGGCAAACATCTAAAGGATATGACTGAGTGGGAATCATGAAGAACATTTGTGAAGAACCAAGATGTTACATCATACAGTCTGAAGGAATGGATTTCAGAAGGAATCAGACATTTGTTACCTGTCTTCTAACCAGTGATGCAGCAGATTGCCTGTGCCAGAGTCACTCATCAACTTTTCGAATTCAAAAGTACAGTGTGCTTCCTTCAAACAATTTTGATGTAATCCCTAATGTTCCAGTTTTGAATGAATCCCCGGAAACTGTCTCTGTTGCTAAACCTAGTCAGAATTTCTGTTTTACCAGATCGGGTAGAATTTCCAGACCGAATCCTAAATATACAATCACTTGGACTTGAACTCAGTTTTGTTTTGTTGAAATGTTGAAATAATGTCTAGCTTTTAAATGTGTCTTTGTTCTCCTATTTTGCAAGTCGAACAAAATTAAAGAGGAAGGATATATATCAGTATGTATTGAATCTAGTCAGCCACTGTAGTCAAAGAGCAAGTGCATATAAGTTACTGAGCACATGCAAGATCAGTGCCATTTTGTGTAGTCAGTCAATGTGAGTGCAAGCTTGAATGGAGATGCATATATGAGTGTGTTAGAAGTAACAAGTTAGTCAGTAAGCTTATGAACTTCAAAGTATATGTTCCATTTACAGCTGCTGATATGTTTATGTATAATAAATGACTTAAATGCATTCCCTGCCTCAGTGACTCATTTGAATACATGAGACATGCGACACAGTGCACAGTGAGGGTGAATTCTCTTGGACTGTGTCCCATATTGCATACTGGGTATGCCTGACTGTATAGGTTTGCTCCACAAAAGTGATTTTATGAATGGGGCTAGGGAGTACTAATGATAGTATAAACATTGCAGTAAGCCTGATCATTCCCATACCTGCTAAAATGACCAATCAAGAATTTGCAATGCAAGTCAATATAATTGAACATGGATGAATCTTTTCAGGAAGTAGCAGGTGAGCCAGTAGACCTATCAAACCTAGAATGTTTCCAGAATGGAGAGAGTCAGTCTGGACTACATTTGGCTTCTTATTTTAGTAAACGTTTCAGTGGGGCATGAAAAATAAAATTTATGGCATCACCACACCTTGCCCTTCCTCCTCTTTTTTCCTGTTATCTACTAGGATGTTTGGTAGTTAATGCAGAGGCTTAGGGTATGACTAGTTAATGAACTGCTTCCTGCAGCCCAGGGTTTGATTTCCTAAACCTCAATTTGTCTACTTGGTGACTATGAGGAGTCACTTAACCAGATAGTTTTCTGGAGAAACTGGGCTGTGCTTCTCAATGGTCTTCTAGACTGCATATCTAGTAACTTTCTTTTGATCGATCCTTTCTTCTTTCTCCTCTTTTTTGCCTGTCAAATCTTACCTCAATCCTCCCACTTCCTTATCATCGCCTAACCTCTTTTTAACTCTCCCTTGTAATACTCCTCCACTTTTCTCTACTTCTGGACTCTCCTGTTCTTGGCACCCTCACCTTTTTCTCCTTTACTATTTTCCTTTTTATCCCAAAATTCTCTGCTATAACCCTCATCATCTCTTTCCTTCATGATGTTTCAAACTCCGCACTCTTCTCCCCTTTGTCCAGTTTACTATTGTCAGCATTACCTCACTCATTTCTTTTCCTTCTTTCTACTCCAAAATAAACAATTTCAATTTTCTCCTTTTACTAACATATCCTATCCTTTTCCCATGTAATCACATACCCAAAACACATATAGTTTCCATTCCCTCATTCAACTCTGGAATTTACTTTTTTATTGTTCTCAATATATTCTCAATGGTGTTTAGCTTCCTTTCTGTCTTCTCAAAAAATTTCAAAAAACTACTATCAAATGTCTACAGACGGTATTCTTGACAGATATTCCATTTCTCCATCTGCTACCAGTCATAGAAATACTAATGCAATTAGTTTGCTAGGTCCAGTATCATAATTTCATATAAATATTTATTAATAGCATTGGATTGTTGCTTATTGGGCAGCTTTCATTCCTGCTTATTTATAAGTTCAGTGTTACCACTTTGACTTTCCTTGTGTGAATGTGGGAGAACAAGGGGTGACATTAACTATACCAGTGCCTCTATGGTATGCATAGCTGTGTAATTACACTGGAAGATGCAGCATATAGATGTATAGTACAGAGGCATATGTGCACATATGGGTGGGGGCACGCGTGTGGTGCAGCCAGCAGCAGCACATGAAGTAACATATCCTTGATATGAAACCTGTAAAAGTAACTAAATCCTTCTTGCCTATTCAGAAGTACTGTTTATCTGTGTTTCTGTGTGTCTATACACATATATGTCTATTTAGTACAGGAGTAAATCTTAACAACATAGCATAAAATCAAGAAGTCAAGTAAAATGCACACTGCAGGTGAATTATCTTGCACTGTATGCAATGTTGCTATTGTGGGTACTATAATATAGTAATGTAAGCTTTCTGCAGTATGTTGCCTGAAACTTTTATCATTTTCTGAAATTTATTCCAGCCACTGATCATCAGACATCAGCACATACAGCTCCTGGCCAATGGGCATTCAACTAACATTTTCACACGTGATATGCTGTAATCTGATCTACCTGATTTTGTGAAAGGGGATGAGGGCCACTAATCTGAATATAAACATTGCAATAAGCCTGGTCAGTTCAAACATTGCTATAATGGCACAATCAAAACTTTGCAATGCAAGTCAATATAAGTGAACATGGCTGAACCTTCTTAAGATGTAGCAGATGAGCCAGCAGATCTATCAATCCTAGAGTGTTTCCATAATGGCTAGCAGTCCTGGAAAGAGTCAGTCAGACCTTCATTTGGCTGTTCCTCCTTACTACCTTTTTATTTTTAGTAAATGTTTCAGTTGTTCATGAAAAATAAAATGTATGGCATTATCAGCGCTTGCTCCTCCTCCTCTTTTTCCCACTATCTACTAGGATGTCTGGCAGTTAATGCAGAGGCTTAGGGCTACATTCTATTAATCGGCTACTTCCTGTAGATCTTACCGCTATCCCTCCCACTTCCTTATCATCTCTTGTCCCCTTTGTAACTGTCCATTGTAATACGCCAACACCTTCCTACATTTCTGAACTCCCCTGCTCTTGCCACTCTCACCTTCTCATCCTTTAGTATTATCCTGTTCATCTCCCTCCAGTAAATTTCATTTCCTCCGTCCATTCTACTCTTTCAAACTCGGTCTGTTGTCCCTTTTGTCAAGTTTGCCATTTTTAGCATTACCAACTCCCTCTCTTGTTTTCCTTCTTTCGACTCCAAAATACACGGTTTCCAGTTTCTCTTAATTTCCATCTTTCAACTCCTGCCCAACTCTTTTACTAACTTCTCCTACACTTTTCTCATGCAGTCACATGTGCAACACATATAATTCCCACTCCCTCATTCACCTTCAGCATTTACTCTTCATCTCCTCTCACAGTATTTTCAATGGTGTCTATAACTATCTATGAAAAATTCCGTTTTTGTTCCCATATTGGCCCAAACTTTCTCAATCTATAAAACAGCTTCTTTACCTCTTCACACTCATTTCTGTTCCATGTACATCCTTCCTTCTCAATCCATACTTATCTTAATCTCTGCAGCATTTCTGCTATTTCTTCTCTAGTCTCTCTATACTATTTACTCCCTTTTGCTTACTCACTGGCATCAGTCCCAGTCCAGCCTCTTGCCTACTTCCCCTCACTTGGCAACTGTTTCAATATCCCTTTGCCAAAACCTAAAGCTGTCCTTCTCTTGTAATCCCAGTTCTTCCTGCCAAACATCAGAAAATTCCATCATGTCACACTCTCTCTCTCCCTCTGTCTTCGCTGCAGTCTTCAGTTGTCTAATTCCCTTTGCATTTATTTTCCTAAGTATAACGCTCTTAGCACCATTTTAATCCCCAAGTGTTCCCAAAGTTCTCTCTTCCCTTCTCCCTTTCATTCCTAGTGCTCTATTTTTGTTCCATCTGTTTTAAGTAGCCCATCTGTCCTTCAACTCAACCCTTTCTTTTCACTCTCCTTTTCTGTCCCTGATGCTTTATCTCTGCATGCTAATCCACTGTTAAATGATAAATACCAACATATTTATTTAAAATGCAGGCATTCCTTTTTCCTCTTGTTTTATCTGGCCTTCTTTCCCCCAGCACACACACACACACACACACACATATGTATATATATATATATATATATATATATATATATATATATATATATATATATATATATATATATATATATATATATACTGCTCATGTTCTAATGTGCCCTATTCAGTCCTGGGTCATAATACAGAATGAGATATGTATCACCATATGCAGTACTAGTAGACGTATAATTATCCATATCACATTTGCCTTACCCCCCCCCCCCCACCGAAATTTCTATTCTCCCTTTTAACTTTTCGGTTGCCTTCCCAGTGTCTTCCTCATGACTGCCTCATTTTCTCCACTGTGTTCTTCACACATTATAATGTCTCTAACCCCAAAGAGCTAACTTCCTGCCTTTTCCGTCTCTCCTTCCATCCTCTCTTCCTCCCTTTACCCACTTAATGCACACTATCCCTGTTTTATATAAATTACCTTCAAGCCTGACTCCCCTCTAAAGCTATCAAATTCCTTCACCACCACTACTATCACTCCATTTATACCCCCAAAGTAAGTAAATAATTGTCTGACACATTCTAAAATATGTTTTTGCTTCCTTTTCTTGCTGCATTCTCCTTCTCATGCACTGTCTGTCTCTCTTCCACTGTCTGCCAAGACCACTGTTGTCTATAGAAACAAAAACAGAGAAAGGGGGAATTCTTGTCTTTTTATCCTGACTGGAGTTACTGTCCTTATGAATGCATTATTAATCAGTATCGTAACCCTTATTTTATGAGGCAATGCCTCAACTCTACTTAATCTCCTTCCTAACCCAGTCTGCTCAAGAAACTCCTTCAAAACACCTTACTCCATTAATTGGAACCCTGCCTGGTAGCAAATAATGTCACACTTGTTTTCTGTAACCCTTCATTTCTGTCTTCTCCAAAGCTCTCTCTAGTAACCATCAAATGTATACAGAGTGTATTCCAGACAGATATTCTGTCTTTCCCTCTGCTGTCAGCCATAGAAAATATCACTGCAATTAGTCTGCTAGTTTAGTTATCATAATTGTTATATAATCATTTATTAATAGTGTTGAGTTATTGCTCCCTGTGTCCCTTTCATCCACTCATTCCCACTTTGGCATTCTACCAGCCATACATATGCCCAGGCATTCCTGGACTTCATAAATGCCAGCACACCTGACTAAAATGCCTCTTACCCTCAAGAGATGTCCACTCTTCCTCACAAACATTTTCCTAATTGGACCAAACAACTTCTTATCCCCATCCTAGTCAACTCTGATAATTTACTGTGAGAATCTCATTGAAGGCTTGCTCATAACTCCTCTACATTAAGGGATTACTCTAAGACCAGTTTCATACTATTTACTGATCATGGTGAGAATTACAAATGGCATAGCTCCATAAGGCTGAACATCCATGCCTTTTAATGTAAGCATAATAGAAAACTTAAAACTAAACCAACATGGTAAAATGCTGGCATAAACAAACTCTACATTAAATAGAACAAGCTCCTGGCCATCTATAACAAATGTCCACTCTGGAATTCTAAAAGGTATTTAAAATTGCTTAGTAAATCTCTCAAGTTGCATGGCCAGCTATAACCCTATGTTGCAACCAGTTCAAAAGTTAAGAGCGAGGCAGATCTTACCCTCTGTGCAAACCAGCCATGGTAGCCTGGGATATAACTTTTCAGCACAGTCTCACGCTACAGGCATCTCACATTCTGTTAGTGCAAAACTGTGTGGTAGACAACCTGCACACAACCAGGAGGAACCCTCACAAATGGAAATTGAATCAAAGGGTCTTCCATGATTTGATCAGTCTTTGGGGAGAATCTCAAAAAGATCTTTCTGCCTTTACTCTAAACAATCAGTTGTTAAAATTCTACTCCAGAACTCCATGCAAGAAGAGCTGGAAGACAGTTGCCTTTTCTTCTCCTTGGACAGAAATGTTCCTGTTATGTTTTTCCACCCTTTCCATTAATCTGAAGATTCAGAAAGATTTCCCAAAGATCATTGAGGTGGCTGTCTTCTGACTCAGACTACACTGGTTCTCCCTTTTTCTTGAACTGTCCACTGTTCACTAACACAAGCTTCCAAACAGACTGGACTTACTCGCACAAGACCAGGGGTATTTGATACATCCTGCCCCCAAACCACTGCAACAGACTGCTGGAATGATAGTTTTAACACCTTTAGCCACTTTTTTTCTTATAGGTTCATAGGTTCATAGGTACACGAGGGCATCTATAAGCCTAGCCAGAATGTGTTGGCTTTCTCCGCCCCCTTAGATTAGTTCCCTGTGCCTCTGTCCAGCAGAGCCATTAGTTCCCTGTGCCTCTGTCTAGCAGAGCCACTACAGTGATCCCCTGGGTAAATTTTCTGTTTCCCATCCACTTGTCAAGGTTTCTCTTGAAGAGTGTTAGTGAGGGGCTGTGCCTAATGTAGATTGGAATCCTGTTCCAAAGCATGGGGAGTCTCTGGGACAGGAATCTGTCCCTCCAGCACATCCTATTTATCATTGTGGTGAGGTTTAGATCCTTAGAGCGAGTGGCTCTCGGGGATTTGTTTTTTTTTTTAGGTGGAGCATGTCCATCAATTCTAGGTTGGACATGGCCTTGTATGTCGGGCAGAGATCACCTCTGAGTAAGCGGTATGCAACCGAGTACAGCTGGAGTTTCTTCAGTCGGGCTGCATAGGGCATCTGTTTAAGGCCAGTAATCCTCTTGGTAGGTACTTCTGTGGTCTTTCCAGCTGCTGCAGGTGTCTTGTAAGGTACATCCCAAATGGGGCATTGTACTCTATGATGGGTCTGATGAGTGATGAGTAGAGGGGCACAATAACCTCTTTTGTTCTAGATGTGAACCCTTTTGTGATTAGATGGGCCACATAGAAAGATTTTCTAACCCACCTTGGCAATATGATTATCAAAGGAGAGATTACTATCTACTTGGGTCCCCAGATTCTTTATTACATTTTCTGTATTTAGGGAACTAGTCGCGGGTACTTTTTTTTTCCAAAGGGGATGACTATGCACTTTTTGGCATTTAGCTTGAGGCCATAATTTTAACACCAGGTATCCATCTCAGTGAGACCCTTCTGGAGGATGTCTGTATCAGCTGGAGAGTCAGTTATGGCCCCCAGTTTGCAGTCGTCTGTGAACTTGGTCAGCCATAGTCCTCTTGTTCTTGCCTGTACCACTGAGAAGTATATACCAAATGGGGGGGGGTCCCACGAATGAGCCCTGGGGGATGCCACTTATAACTGGTTTAGAGTCGGACCTAGAGCCCGCAACTCTCACCGTATGGGTTCTATCCATGATCCACTTGGTAGCCCATCTCGCGATGTAGGGGTTTATGTTCAGGCTGGTGAGCTTGTCTATTATACCAGAATGGAGAATGGTGTCAAAAGCCTTTGTGAGGTCTAGGTAGGCTGTGTGGACCTTCTTTCCCTTGCCTAAAGCCTTGATAACTGTCTCAAAGAAGCCCGCCAGGTTTAGGAGACATGATCTGCCCTTAACAAAGCCAAACTGGGTAGGCTCCAATGTTTGGAGGTTCCCAATGTCTCTGTTAACAAGTTCCATGATGATGCCCTCCATAGCCTTTTGACCAGGCTAGTCAGGCTTATAGGGCGATAGTTCCCAGGATCCGTTGTGGCTCCACCTTTGTGGAGCGGGATAACTGTTGCTGTGCGCCACTCTATGGGTATGTAGCCTGTAGAGAGGCTGAGTTTGAACAGTGTGTTTAGGTGAAGGGTTAGTTCATTTTGGAGTTTGTGTAAGACACAGCCTGAGACACCATCCAGTCCCATTGAAGCTGTGTTTTTGGCTTTGGATAGGGCTGTTTTAACCTATGTGTCAGTAGTTACTGGGGCTCTACATTCTTCTGGTATGGTTATGGGCCCTTTAGGGGGTGAGGGGGGGGTGAAGTTTGCACTAAACCTATCTGCCAGAATGTTGGCAATATCAGTCAGTTCAGTATATTTTGTGACATTCTGCACTAACTAGCAGATCTGAGAGTTTCCACTTAGGTTCTTGGCATAGCTAAAGAACACTTTGTGGTTATCTTTGGAGTCCTTGGCAATATTTCTTTTGAAGCTAGCCTTGGATGATTTTATGAGGGATCATAGTTTCTTGCTGATACTGATCAGGAATGTCTTTCCTTCTTGGGATTTTACTCTTTTCTGTACTAGTTTCCTCCTTCTATTGTATAGCTTGTTTATGGCAGGGGTCCACCAGACTGGTTTCCTTTTCTTGGAGGAGTGAGTCTTGGTTTTGCTTTGGATAGCATGATCCATACATTCTTGCAGGTGCTCATAGAATGCATTTGTAAGGGATTCAGCAGCTTGGACAGCGTTATCCTTTAGCATGGGGGCTGTGAACCTTTCCACCTCGGTCTTAAGTAACGTGAAGTTTGCTTTTGAAAAGTTTTTCACGGTGGTTTCCTTGATTGGGGGTGGGGGCGGAATGTGGATATCCAGAGTGATTAGTCTATGGTCTGATCTAACCAGCGAGGGTTAGAGGATGTGCAGCAGGTATTAACAGAGAAAAGAAAACCGAAAGCTAGAAAATCATATATTAGCAAATAAAAAAGATTTTCTAGTTGGTGCTAAGAAACAAACCAGCATCCATTTAGGGCTAGTGTTTCTCTGGTTCTGCATTATTTTTATGAGTTCCTGTCCTATGGCTTGTCTTACTCTTTAGTTAGCACTCATTTGTTGGCCATTTTAACATGTCTGACCACGGATCTCTTTCAGTGCAATCACATGTGAACATTTTTTGAAAGTGGTGTTACACACAAAGCATCCTAGAAAACAGGTGGCTCCTCCTTGGGCTCTTCATTTTCTATTATAAAAACGAACTCTTGCTCCATCTGAACCAGCTCATTGAGCTGACTTGATCTTGACATGAAAAGCAGTCGTACTTATTGTTCTGACCTCTGCAGAAACGTACCCAAGTTGCAAGCTCTTATGGTGGCTCCTGCTTATCTAATTTTCCAGAAAGACTAAAAGTTTCATTGAGAACTAATCCTTCCTTTATTTAAAACAACAGAAGTGGTATCCAGGTTTACTTTAATGTAAGCTATCCATTTCCCTATCTTCTTTACAGAACCTAAAATAAGAAAGGATTCTTCATGCTTTGGATGTCCATAGACAAGTCAGGTAGTATCTAAACTGAACAAAATCTTTCAGAACCTCTGATCAGTTGTTCATGTCTAGTTTAAAAACAGACTGTTTTTAAATGGTTATATTATGCTGTTTCTTTTTGTCACACCCACCACAAGACTATTCCAGGCATGGTAAAGGCTCATTCTACCTAGGGTTGCCACCTTTTCAAATGGCCACAAAGTTTGGTTTTTTGTATCCAGATTCAGATTTACAGGCTGACATACCCCACCAATTACAACAATATATATTAATTTTTTTTTGCTAAAAAGCTTATTTTTTTTGTAGCATTTAGTTGCTTAAATGGACATTGCCATTTTTTTTTTTTTTTTTTTTGTCAGGACACAACTGCCCAAAAAGGGACTGTCCCTCGCAAAGTGGGACAGGTGGTAACCCTAATTCTACCAGGGCCTCAGTTTCATCTGTGGCTTTCTGGAAATAGATGGATTCTAGAAATATTCTAGAAGCAGCAACTTGGTCCTCTGTACATACTTTTACAAAGTGCTATAAACTAGATTTCTTCTCTAGGCCTTGGACAGATTTTGCTAGGACCATTTTATAAGGGGATCCTGGACCCTGATCCTTCCTCTCAGTCTGCCTCAGTTATTGTAATCTTCTCATATAGCTTAGGCTACTGCAGCAGTGACTCATATGAAGAACATAGTACAGTTGTGTCAGTAAACTTACAGTAACAGGAGATGTTGGAATGATCACTGCTGCAGTAGCTGCTCCCTTCCTCCTTCCTTCATTGCCCTTTACTTTTGGATGTTTTTATTCCAGGGTGTGGACATTTAGTTTTCTTTTCCTAAAATTGTTCTTCTCTGGATTTTAGCCTCCCTTTCTCCATTGGCATGAAAGCTGTGAAGGGCTTGGTGCCCAAACCTGACTTTTAGTCAGCTAACCTAGAGCTGACTAATGGTTTGGACGTATAGAGGGTGCCCTGAAGCTTTGGAAGCTGGCAGGGTGTTATATCCTTTGCATTATATAACCCTTTCTCCATTGGCATGAAAGCTGTGAAGGGCTTGGTGCCCAAACCTGACTTTTAGTCAGCTAACCTAGAGCTGACTAATGGTTTGGACGTATAGAGGGTGCCCTGAAGCTTTGGAAGCTGGCAGGGTGTTATATCCTTTGCATTATATAACCCTCATAAGTTTACTTACACAAGTTGTACAGTCTAAATTATCTCCCTATTAGCAAAAACTCTCTTAATTTGTATAACTTTAATTATCCTTTAATATCCTTTAATATACTGGGACACATATTCCTTCAATGCAGGACAAGCTCTACAAAGACTTAATGAACAAAAAGTCCTTTGAGCAGCTGGTAAATAAACCTACTAGAGGGCACAGCATTCTTGACCTGATTCTTACAAATATGGCTGCCTCTTGTACTTCTCCTCTGGTGTTGCCTTCCTTAATGAAGTCCGACTATAAATTAGTGACCTTCACCTTTAAACTCCCCAAACCTCCAACAGCAAATCCCACTGTATTTATGGACTACAAACATGCCCACTGTCAACCTGCTATCAGACAAAGTTCCAAAATTCACTTATAACTGCATATCCACTTACCTTAATATAGCAGCAAGATTCACTAAGGAATTCTACACCCATTTAGAAACATGCATAGAGCTAGCAGCCCTTACCAGAATCAAGTATCATAGGAAATACAAAAACAAACCACCCAGCTGGTCCACTTCCATAAATAAACTGTACATCAAAAGAAGGAAACTTCTTAAATTATTTAGTAGATCCAACACCTGTCTTGTCAGGGGTAATATCAAAAACATCACAAAAAAGAAAAAAAAAAAAAAAAAAAACTGAAGAACAATTTCAGGTCCACTAAATGAGTCCATAAGCTTAGGTTGACCTCTGAAGCCAAAGATAATTATAAATCTTTCTTTAGCTATGATGTTAGAAAACTACAAAAAGAAAAGAAAAAAAACAATACTATACATTTCCAGGACTTATTCGTAATGGAGCTTCATGTTCTGACTCAGCTGAGATTACCAACATCCTAGCAAACAAATTTAGTGCCATCTTCACTCCTAGACTTCTATTTAAAGCCTCAATATATCTGAATCCGTAATTCCCCCAACTGTTTCTACAGATTATTTACTGAAAGTGCTAACCAAGATGAAAACTACTTCCTCCATGGGACCTGATAATATACTTTTGATTAACTGATAATGTTTAACATGCCTTTGCTTGCATACTCCTCAAACAGTTTAAACTTAAGTTTAGCTGCTGGTTTTGTCTATGATGAGGGGAGCACATTAGTGGTGATTTCCCTCCGTAAGGGCAAGGGTGACCTTACATCTGATCGGGTAAGTACAGATCTATCAGCCTTACAATGCTCATCTGCATAGCCATGCAATGTATTATGACTGACCCCATTACTGTGATATCAAGAATCCTGTTAGACTTGACTTCTAACAGCTTGGCTTTGTGTAGGGCAGATCCTGTCTATTTAATCTGGTATATTTCATTGAAAGGGTTATGGAGGTTGTAGATGATGGCCATGCAGTGCATGTGGGGTATGTTGATGTGATCACGCTCTGTGACACCATTTTGCATGCTGGCAATCATACAAAAGCTAAATGCTTTAAAACTGACTCATATATTGTAAGATGGATAGCAAAGTGGTTGAAGAACAGACCCACACAGAGCGAGTTGCAGGTGCCTCATCAGAAAGTATGAAAGTGACTAGTGGTATCCTCAGAGCTCAGTGCTAGGACCTCTCCTTTTTGGTATTTACTTCTCAGATCTCCAAGCAGAGAACCAAGGCCTCTGGATAACAAAGTTTACAGACCATTGCAAACTAGGGGTTGTTGTTAAGTCACCCTATGACATCCTAACCCTCTAGAATGAATTCTCTCTCTCTTTAGTAAGCGCTTGATGTACTAAAACTGGGTCAACTTAAATGGTAAAAAGTGTAGCATCTTCAGTGTTCTTAGATAACTCATTCCATCATCATAATGTCTAGAGAACATACCTATACAAAATGAAAATGCATTTAGGGATCTAGGTAGTTGGGTTGATAGCTCCCTCTTTTTTGACCATCATGTGACAATGGTTGCAAGGAACTTCTTTTATTTAGCTCAGCTAATTGCCAAAGGTGCGTCATCAAGATCTAAAGACGTAATCAATCCCTTATACCCAACTTTGATCAAGCCAGTTATTGAGTAGAGCTCTCTTTTGGGACTCACTATCTTCCTTTAAACATAACCTAGATGACTGGATAGGTATCTACAAATTTACTCCAGGATTAATTGGTATGGCCGTCCTGGAGAAAGGAAGTGTGGCCTGAGGTAGAGTACTAGCAAGGCGAGAATGGTCATGAGACTCAGAGGCCTTGGAATATCTATGAATCTATAAATCTGTGTTCAAAATGAATTGCTGCAATGCATGTATATAAGATGAACTAAACATAATTTGCTGTATGTATGTGTAGTTGCTCCACCGGGTAGGCTTCCAAATGTCATACATAGAGATGCTGTATTTATCTTTGGTCTTAGGCGTTCATATGATAATATCATTCTTAACATCTTTTTGCTTCATCCTTATGAACACTTATATACTTTTTTGTACATAGTTGTAATGATTTCTTCACAGAATCTTCAGTCCATGGATGGGTGTTTGGTATACCTTACAGACACAAGGTGTAGAGTTTGATTATCACCTTTGAGGGAAGTTAGAAGGCTTAAAATGGCCCACAAGAGCAGCTAGCATAGTACTTACCTATGAACCTATAAGTTCAGTATCTTTTAATCATGTACAGTATTACCTTGGGCTTAATGAGAAGGTTCTTTGTAAATCTGAATGTTGATGCATTCTGTTAATATGAATGTCCCAGATTGTCTAGTAAAATGAGAAAATATTTACAAATATAAAAACAAATAAAGTTGATATTGTGTTCATAGAGGAAGCCCATTGAAATCTAGAATCACATTACAATGTGGTTTCGCAGTCAGCACATGAATCTGGAAGAAGAAGGGGAGTATGTATGCTTATTTTATTTGCTGTATTTATTCTTTGTTAATTGGTCAAGTGGGTGGGTCAAAAAGATTCCTTCCAACCACGATTTGATCCACTGCATTTAAACAGGTTTCTTCTGTAAGATTTTTGTTGTAGCTTTTTGTTATGTTGACATTCTTCCCTTCAAATACATTTTTACCTTTTCATTTTTTATTTTTGAAGTGATTTGACAATGAAAATAATCTTACCTGTGCACCACCGTACATGGAGCATAAACTGCCAAACTTGTACTTGTCTCCATCGTTAACATTTATGTGCTTCAATCTTTACAAAAAAAAAAATTTAAATTGGCATTTTTTTCTTACACTAATTCCACAGTGTGTAAAGAATGAACTTTAATCTGCGCAGTATCAGCTTAAGGAAGAGGCAGTAAAATGCCTTGCAGGACTCAGCTCTTCAGATGCAGCGAAGTAAGTATGAATCTCCACAAGTCACTTTAAGCAAACTTTTTCCCTCATAGTATTTATTTCATTTCTGTACATTTATGAGTTCTCAACAACTATTTATAAAAAAAAAATGCATTTCTTTTGAATATTTTAAACTCACAAATTAGGATTCAGAATTATAAGTGTGAAAAGTAGAATACTGTTATCCACTAATTTTTCAAACTCTTTAGAAATGTAGAAATCAATTGATAATGGAATTACATATGTTGGATTAGATGATGGTTTAATTAAGTGGCATATAAATATATGGATATAAATGCAAAGTACAGAGTTACCCTAGCATTTAGAGAACTCTTTCCACTCACACCAAATACTCAGCACATTTTGGTTAATTAGCTGCAAAACTACATTGAGAAATACCTCATTAATATCTCATTACTCTGAATCGAACATTGTGTTGTCACATCTGACTGTGCTGTTGTTCTCTGTAGCAACCCCTCCCCGCCACACACTCCCAAACATTTACACATCACACATACCTCACACATATGCACTGATCCACAATCACCCCCACACTTAGTCAAAGCCACAGAAATACCAACACACCCACATGCATGTTTCAACACTCACACACACACACACACACACACTCACGAACACATATAAACACAGAGTCGGTGTCCCATACCTAAACCCAGTAGTGCTGAACAGACACACACACACACACACACACACACACACACACACACACACACACACACACACACACACACACACACACACACACACACACACACACACACATTCAGCCTCATTCATGCACCTACAGACACACATGTATACACACACTTACACCCCCACCTCCATGGCTCCCCTGCACTTGCCTGCACACCAAGTACTCTTGCAAGAGTGAATGGGTGAACCCTGTCTTTTGACAGAGTTCACTTTTTCTCCTAAAGTAAATTGGGAATAGTGGTGAGCACTTGGCTAATTAACATTAACAACTTTCCTGGACTGCCACATTAGCATGCAGCTTCCTCAGTGACTGCCCTTTGTGTTAAGGCCACCATGAGAGGAAAATCTCAACCTTGCAGGACTCAACTCTTCAGATGCAGCGAAGTAAGTATAAATCTCCACAAGTCACTTTAAGCAAACTTTTTCCCTCGTAGTATTTATTTAATTTCTGTACATTTATGATTTCTCAAGAACTATTTATAAAAAAATGTATTTCTTTTGAATATTTTAAACTCACAAATTAGAATTCAGAATTATAAGTGTGAAAAGTGGAATATTGTTATCCACTAATTTTTCATACTCTTTAGAAATTTAGAAATCAATTGATAATGGAATTACATATGTTGGATTAGATGATGGTTTAATTAAGTGGCATATAAATATATGGATATAAATGCAAAGTACAGAGTTATCATAGCCTTTAGAGAACTCTTTCCACTCACACCAAATGCTCAGCACATTTTGGTTAATTAGCATGATGGCAAGAAATTCAGATTGAGAGACATGGCAAAACTACATTGAGAAATACCTCATTAGTATCTCATTACTCTGAATTGAACATTGTGTTGTCACATCTGACTGTGCTATTGTTCTCTGTAGCACCCCCCCCCCACACACACACACACTCCCAAACCTTTACACATCACACATACCTCACACATATGCACTGATTCACAAACAATCACCCCCCACACTTGGTCAAAGCCACAGAAATACCAACACACCCTCATGCATACTTCAACACTCACACACACATGGGCACATATAAACACAGAGTCGGTGTCCCATACCTAAACCCAGTAGTGCTGAACACACACACACACACACACACACACACACACACACACACACACACACACACATTCAGCCTCATTCATGCACCTACAGACACACATGTATACACACACTTACACCCCCACCCCCATGGCTCCCCTGCACTTGCCTGCACACCAAGTACTCTTGCAAGAGTGAATGGGTGAACCCTGTCTTTTGACAGAGTTAAATTTTTCGCATAAAGTAAATTGGGAATAGTGGTGAGCACTTGGCTAATTAACATTAACAACTTTCCTGGACTGCCACATTAGCATGCAGCTTCCCCAGTGACTGCCCTTTGTGTTAAGGACCCCATGAGAGGAACATCTCAATAGTAGAGCAGTTTCTGAATCAGAAAGGCTTTCCTTGAATCAGACATTTTTCTGAATTCCCCCTTAGTCTGAATGATTAGCTGTTAAGTTTTAATATTAACTTAAGGTCGCTATAGTGATTTCAAGAACTCTGATAAACCCCTGACAATACTGGTTATTGTGTGTGTGTGTGTGTGTGTGTGTGTGTGTGTGTGTGTGTGTGTGTGTGTGTTTAGAAGTCTCAGAAATGTTTGGATTTGTTTTTCAAACTCTGTAAACATACTGCAGATTTAATGATAAGATTTCCCAAAGACAAAAGGTTTTACAGCCTTTTAAACAAGATAATCTGATATTTAAAGATGAGAATGAATCATTTTGTAAGCAGTATATTACAAAAAAATACAACTAAAAGAGGAACACACCTTGAAAGAGAAGATAGAACAACTTGAAAGAGAATTACTAAGTTACCCTAATAATCAAACAGAAGTTAATCTCCTAAAAACACAAAGAGACCTGTATATGTTAGAGAACAGAACTCTTATCTTTTTATGAGTCAAGAATGGTAGTCAGTTATGCAGAAGAAGCACAAATTGTGTCCAGAGCTTTGACCAGAATTATTTCACATCATAAAACCACCTCAAATATAATAGAAATAAATTACAGGGACAAAACCTATATAAGAAATGAAGAAATTATCAAAGTATTCAAGCAAATATATATGGAGAACAGACACTACAAGCCTTTAGGGAAGAAAGGACTCTTTTTATTCAAAAATTAAAATTTCCTAAACTAAACTTAGAACAAAAAAAAAATAATAATGGAACGTATTTCTATTAATGAGATAATCATAACAATTAAACATTTGAAATCACACAAGACCCCCGGACCGGATGGACTTACTTCAGAATTTTACAAATCTTTCACTCCGCTTATTGCTAAAGTACTATATCATGTGCTGAACTATATAATAAATGATAACATAAATGATATTCATTTTAACGCCTCCAAAACTGTTTTCATATTAAAAGAACATGCAGATCCCAAAAACCCAGATAGTTATAGACCTATCTCCCTTTTAAATATAGATACAAAGATCCTAACTTCGATACTTGCAAACATATTAAAAAACTTAATAGAGAATATCATTTCTCCAGAACAATCCAGGTTCACACCACATAGACAGACCAGTGATAACACGCTAACATTGGATGCATTGATATCTTTTGCAAATCAGAAGAACATTAACATTTATGCAATGGTAGTAGATGCCTACAAGGCATTTGATAGGGACAACCTAGAATTCTTACTTCAAAGATTAACTTATTTTGGCATACCTAACAACTTTGTACAGATTATTCAAATTCGCTATAGTAATCCCTGTACATCTCTTTACATAAATAAAACATGGTCAAATAGAATTTTGATAAAAAAATGGAACAAGGCAAGGATGCCCACTATCGCCTTTTCTATTTAACTTATACCTAGAACCACTGTTTTTATATATTAAACAAAACGCTTATCATAATCTCCCCTCAATACATAACCTCAAAATATATCTTTCCCCTTTCGCAGATGATTTAAATATATATTTCACTACAGCAAACTCCGACATGACCAAAATAATAAACGCAATTGAACAATTGTCCTATATGTCTAATTGCAAACTAAACCTTAATAAAACTAATATCTTCCCTTTGAGGCCAAACAGGCTTATTTCATTGATACCACTTTTAGACACCATAAAAATAAAGGATGAAATTAAATATTTGGGAATCACTTTTTTTCAAAACAATAAGGAATTCTACCAACATAACATAACTCTTAAATGGCAAAGCATTATATAGGACTGTTCAAGGTGGAACAATCTTAAGCTTCCATTTCTGGCCAAAGTCTCAGTAATAAAAATGAACATACTACCTAGGCTAACGTATATATTTATCACATCACAAATACCTACACATAATACATTCTTTAAACAAATTCATATCTCCCTAGCAGAATTTATATGGGATCCTAAAAAGACCAGAATCTCATACCACAAACTAACACTCCTCACGAACAAAGGGGGTCTGAACTTACCAGATTTTAAAACTTATTACTCTATTATCCACATTAACGGAATACTGAGAATAGCAGAGTATAACCCGTCAACAAAAACCTGGTCACCACCATGGGTGATAATATACTACAGATACATCAAATTACTTGGCATCAATCCCAAAGTACTTCCTTTTTGAACAAAAAAGATCTACAAACACACAAAATTATAGACCCTATAAAACATTCTATAAACATAACACAAAAACTGTTTCATTCCTTAAACCTGGAGCAAGCTCTGATAACATTACAACCTCTCCATAAAAATCCTAATTTAAAAATAAATAACAAGATGCTAGATTTAGATTCCTTTCCCCGATTAAAAGAAAAAAGAATACAAGATATCTACTCACTACTTAATTGTACTATCCAAGAAATGAGAAATAATCTGAGTCTACCTAAGTCTTACTTCATAATACTTAGACAAATCAAAGAGATGTGTTCCAGTTACCTCCAAAACCTTACCATACCCAATAGTGACATGGAAAAATGCACTCTGCTCTGGGAGACTATTCTCATGACAAAGAAAACTACAACAAACTCATACAAAATGACAGGGGAAATCAAATTCCAGAAAGACCACCTTTTCTCTAACTATTGGAGGAAAATACAACCATCTTTGGATGACCACCAGATACAAAATGCAATTAACCTAACACTGAAAAGCATCCCCCTTAAAAAAACTGTTGTACACACAGCTTATGATAAATAACAATTTATATTTCACACCTGCATTACTACATAAATTCAATGCAACAAAATCACCATACTGTCCACACTGCAAGGATCAGATAGCAGACTTAATGCATATATTTTGGAGTTGCAAATGTGTCTATAAACTCTGGAATTCACTGAAATTGCAATTACAAAAAGTGGGATATGAATCATGAATACTTACATGGGAATTTACCATATTACATATTCACCCATCTAACGTCTCAGTAAAACAAGCAAACTCACTTATAACCATATTCCAATTAATGAAACAATATATAGCCCTCAAATGGCTAGACTCTATGAACATCTCTTGGGAGGGTTTTAAGAAAGTGGCTATTAAACACCTATTAGCTCACAAAATAGTAATGGATAAATTAAACAAAAACAGCAAAACTCGAACAACTTGGGAACAAATCTTTAATATCATACTAGCATAAAACATCATGCACACTATAGAGTAATATGTTATAAGGGAACTTAACAATATACCCACAAACTCACAACAAAATATGGTATTGCAAACATTAATGCATGTGTTCTTTATATTGTTTAAACTTGTTTGAGAAAGCATCTCTGTATATAGTGTAAATAGGTTTGTATATGACCTTCATGTTTCTATATCCTGACTACAATGTATAACTTTCTCTTATGGTCATGTTGTAAATATGAAAATGTTTGTGACGGCAGGATAACCCATCTTTTATAAATGCAAAATAAAAATAAAAATTATTGAAAAAAAAAGTTGTTTTGCAATACAAGTATGAGTATTATGACACCACTTAGAGGTTAAATTACTGAACTTAATTTTGTACAGTCAACTTTAAATTCCAGTCATGGCAACACTTTATTAAGCAAGCAATAATGCCCAACATGGAGTGTGTTATTGTGGAAATAATGCCCATCATGGAAGGATGTTATTGCAGCAATAACACACACCCTGGAGAGCATTATTAGACTTAGATAATGGGCTATCTGTAAAATTGTTGCGGTTTACTTATTTATTTATTTTTTTATTACTATAGTATATTTGTTATATATTTTTGAAGTAAAATAGTTCCTCCGCCTAGTGTTTGAAACTTACTGTAGTATATGTTAATGGCGTTGGAGGAAGCATTTTACATCTAAAATGTAATACTTAAAAAAATATACAGGTATTTACTTTATTTTTTGGTCCCTTACGCCTAAAATGTTTGGCTTGTTGCCAGTCATTTGGGACTGAAGTTACTAAATAATGACATACATTTGAGTTTCAGACTTTCATTTCCTTCAGAAAATTCATGCTATCACAAATCCTTTTATTTAAGCAAATTTGTAATTTTATAAGAGCAATAATTAAAATCTGTTCCTATTGTTGAGCCTTTCTTACCCCTTTATTTTAGGCTTTATCCAGATTTCTTCAGCTGAAAGGTCCAGAGGTATGCAAACCTCTTTACTGCTGCTGCTGCTGCCAGTGGTCGATCTCACTCATTTACTCTCTTTCTCTCTCTCACATTCTCACACACATACACAGACACACACAGACACACAGAAACACACACATAGATACATACACACACACACACACACACACACACACACACACACACACACACACACACACACACACACACACACATACACACACACATGCACGCACACACGCACACACACGCAGACACACAGAGACACAGACACACACAGACACACACACAGGCACGCACACACACACACACACACACACACACACACACACACACACACACACACGCATGCACACACACGCACACACACGCACACATGCACGCACACACACACGCACACACACACAGACACACAGACACACAGACACACACAGACACACACACAGGCACGCACACACACACACACACACACACACACACACACACACACACACACACACACACACACACACACACACACACACACACACACACACACACACACACGGGAAGGTCCGACTGGACAGACCTGTCCATTTTCAGCGGAGGCTCGGGGAGAAAAGCTCCAGAACAATTGCTAACATACTATACATAAGATAGTTACACATTCAGTTATAAAAATATAGCAGACAATAAAATATGATTGCATGAGATATTTACATAAACATAATGATTTAGACATACAGTTAAAAGTATAGCAGGTAGTAACATTTGGTTGTTGTTCACACACTATGTTTAGTAGAGATAATCTTGAAGATGTAATGAAGATAAGACAAGAAAGGAAAAACTAAAAAAGGAGGAGAATATAGACAAGTTCATATGAGGTGCATTGACATTTTAAGGGAAAGCTTTTCAACTGGTCTAGGGGAGAGTTAGTGGGTATAAATGGGGCAGTTGGGAGAAGGCGACAGTGAGTTGGTAAGTAATGTGTGATAATATGTAGTGCATCTGTGGGAGTTTTAAAGAGGTAACTTTGTGATTTTGTAACACCGACATTTAAAATATGTTCCTATTTTGAGCCTTTGTCCCCTGTTTATTTTAGGCTTATCCAGATATCTTGAGCTAAGAGGTCCAGAGGTATACACACACACACACACACACACACACACACACACACACACACACACACACACACACACACACACACACGAGTGTCTTCTGCTTTTATGCATGCATTCACACATGCAGACAGAAACATAAACACACGCATACATACACACTTTTTTCTGTTTAATTTTTTTTTTTTTTTTTTTACACTTGCTAAACAGCAAAAGAACTGCTTAATGAGAGTAAATTAATGGCAACCATTAGGTTACTTTCAGTCCGAACTCCACAGTAGCTTGATATACTGCCATGAAGCAGTGGACTCATTTTTCAGCAGGCATAACCTTCATTCTCCAGAGTACGATCTACACGTCATCCATTCTCTAAGTTATACTAAAGCCTTGACTTAAATTATTTATTGTTCTGCTGTACATTTTGTAGACATAAGTCTTTTGTTTCTATATTTCTAGTAGATATCTAGCCTCTAAAGTGGTATTACAGCTCACCATATTGTTCTGGAGTACTATCATTTGTTATGCATTTTATTGTCAGATTTTGAAACATTCCATATCTGTAATTGTATTTACCTAGATAAAAAACTACACTCCTTCCAAGCCCTCCTCACACTGTATTTACAAGACATGGTTTAAAGTGGCAGAGGGTACCCTGGCAGTGCAAGGTTTAAGTGCCTTTCACACTTTTAGACCAGTAGCTGCACAGACAAGGGCTAAAGGTGGAGGTGTGTCAATATACATCAGTAACAAGCATACCTGTAGGATGGTCAAACAGGATGATGTGCTGGATGTCCTCCATGTTCCAATGGCCGTAGAAACAAATCATATACCATATCCTAGCCAGCTATAGGTCACCCTCCATTTCCTAAGAAGCTCACAATGCATACTTCTACCTATTGGAGACACTTACCATACAACCTAAAATGTTACTCATGGAAGACTTTAATTACTCCTCTGTAGATTGGGAATCCTACACATCCTAAAATCTACACGCACAGAGATTCCTGGACTTTGTAAATACAAATAACCTTGACGGAATAGAGAATATGCCCAATAGAGGCTCCAACTTACTGGACCTTCTGCTTACAAATATGGGAGAATGCTGCAACCCCCCACCCTGGATTCACTTTATAAGCCCAAACTTCTGAAATCTCGAATTACAGAATCTCGAGCCTATAAAGTAAAATTCAAATACCCGAAACTACACACTCACAAAGCCCAAAACCGCGAAATTCAAACTCCCAGTACTTTCAAATACCATTACAACACACACGCACACAACTAAATAAGCACACACACCTACCCTTATGATATGCAAGGGGCAAGCCCCCCTGCACCCCCCCCCCCCCATGTGGGGGCTGCACCCCCCCACTTAAATATTCTAACTCCAAGGTTGCACTACATACACACAGGCACAAAACACCACCACACAAACTACATTCCTCTTGCACACACATCACATCACAGTAACAACACACACTAACAAACACACTACAGCCCCTACCCAACAAACTTAAACATAAACACTTACCTGAATCCACGAACACAGTGCAACACCAGGACCACTAATTCGAAATCTCCTGCATTTGAGAATTTGAATTTCATGCTTCTGGGGTTGGGATCTTCCGATCCTTCCACTTTATGAACTTGAGATACTGAAGTTCGAGATTTCAATATTTCAAGCTTATAAGGTGTCCCTCCCACCCCACAATGTCTCATACTGCTTGGTAAGGTTTGACCATAAGGTTGTCTCCTTTGAAATCAAAATCAACTCTGTAATTCCATTAAAACCAGTCAAAGTTATGAACTATTTCAATTCAGTGCCGCTCCAAAGCCAGAGAACAGACCAGCCTATGCTGAGTTGCTCTTAGAAACTGTGTGCAACCATGTCAATGGCCGCATAGAGGCTGCTGTACCTACCAGACATAAGCCAAGAACTAGCCCCAGAAACAAACTGCACTGGTGGTATCCCAAATTAAACAGGATAAACAACAAAAGGAAAAAAAGTATGGCAAAAATTGGAAAGGGTCATTCCTATAAAGACATAAACTTTCTCATCAAAGTAAACAGGCAACTAAGAGGGCTAATTAGGTCAAGCAAAGCCAGATTTGAGGTTAAGATGTCCTCCCAGGTGAAAGATAACTATGAGAACATTTACAACTATGTCAGAAACCTCCAGGGCAGCACACAACAATGTAATGAACTCATGGTTAATGGTGTAACATTCACTGATCCTGGTGATATGGCAAACCTATTAGTGGACAAATTCAGTTCCATCTTTACCCCCAACCATCCCCAAATAATACCGTCAAGAATAACCCCTCCAACTATAACTAGGGAAGATGTACTGGCTTCACTCACTAAAGTCAAGAACACGGCCTGAATGGACCCTGATAACATCCCAGGATGCCTCCTAAATAGTCTAAAATATTACTTATCAGGACCCCTGTAGTCATTATTTAACTATAGTCCTAAAAACAGGCTTTGTGCTATGTGAATGGGGGACTGTGATAGTAATCCCCTTCATAAGAGAGGACCTTCAACAGATCCTGGAAACTACTGACCCATTAGCCTGACCAGTCTTATTTCCAATGCCATGGAAAGAATTATCATGGACATTATCAACAAAGACATAGGAGACCTCTAGATATTGGATCCATCCCAGTTTGGCTTTGTCAGAGGAAGGTCATGCTTACTGAATCTGGTGAACTTCTTTGAAAAGGTGACTAAGTCAATTGGTGAGGGGAAAACCGTGCATACTATTAACCTAAATCTGGCAAAGGCATTTGATACAATATCCCATTCATGCATTGTCAACAAACTTATAAAACTAGGTAAACCCCTTTGTAACATTCTGGATAGCTATGTGGCTCCCTGATAGGACCTAGGAGGTAGAATTGGTGAGGCAACATCCACAAAGAGGCTGGTCACCAGTGGAGTCCCCCAGGGGCACCACTGGTGACCAGCTAGGCACACTCCTCTTTGGTATCTACTTCTTGGATGTCAAAGACAATATCAAAGGCCTCTGTCTAACCAAGTCTGCAGATGATTGCAAACTGAATCCCCCTATGATGAGAACACCCTTCAGAAAGGTCTAATACAGACAAATGCTTGGTGCCAATGTCGTGGCTTAAACATCAGTACCAAGAAATGCATTATGGTACCTTTTGGGAAGTCTGCCACCCTGGGTAACTAAGTCTTCAAAAATATCCTTAAAAATTGATTCACTAGTCAGGGATCTGGGAACTCATATAGATAGTAACCTAGCCATCAACCAACATTTGCCCAAGGTAATAAGAAAATATTTTTGTGTTGCTCAACTTATAAGCAAGAACTTGGCATGCAGGTCCAGAGAGGTCATCATGCCAGTGTACATGGCCCTCATCAGGCCCATCATAGGGTATAATGCCCCCTTTGGTATGTACCTGACCAGGCACATGCAGCAACTGGAATGTCCACAAAGATTACTTACAAAAAGAATACAGGGAGTAAACACAATGCCCTATGCTGATCACATCAAAGCCCTGTCTCTTTATGCAGTATGATACAAACTTCTGAAAGGTGATCTTTGCCTGGCATACAAGGTATCCCTGGACCCTGTTTTGATGAATCTTTTGCACATCTGCAAAACAAACAGCATCAGATCTACTAGATTAAAAGACCTAAATTTTGCTTGCAACATAAATAGGACTTCTTGGAGAGTCAGATATGTTTCTCAGAGAATTCTCATTCTCTGGAAGAGGCTGTCCATCCACGTGATGCAGAGTTCCTCCCTGCCCCTAGTTAAGCAGAACTTGGACCTATGGATGAGTAATCGGCAGTTCATCCCTGGTATGGCTCCTGTGTCTCTGATGGACAGAGGCAGTCAGTAGATCATCCTCTATAAATTAAATCTAAATGAAATTTGTGGGTCACATTTGAGTTGCACGACTAGGCTTTTAAAGGCCCTAGTGGTTGTTAGCCTAGAATTAGACCTATTAACCTATGAACTCATTGTGACAGTGTGCCAGTACATCGAAGCTTACTTTTTCATTGCAACTGTACTTTGTAATGAGGTTGTGTGACACAGAAAAGTTTTTTTTTCAGCTAGTGACCTCCTTTCCATCTAGGATATAGGCATCTGGATAGTTACCCTATCTTGGGGGGGGGGGGGGTCGTCAATTAAAAACACCAACAGTTATCTCTTCAGTTGAACAAGGGACTCAGTGAAAGGGAAGTGAATGGCTGAAACTGTACTACAATGCAGATTACAAGAGGGCAAGATGGCTGTCGGCAAAAGAAGAAAATAAAAATAATACTAGAGCAGCTATGGCAGATGATATGGGTTGGATCATGGGTTTTCTTTTATGTATCCAGCAATGTACACCAAACTTTTCTGTTTATGAATTTCCAGTGCATAAATTAATCAATGGCTTGTCTGGAACTAAAGAGCCTAAGATGGTAAGGACCTGTTTTGCAGTCCATCCAAGAGCCATCTACAAAAGCCTTCATGCTTTTGTTAGCTTTAAAAATGAATAATTCTTTCTACTAAGAACAGGTCTCACTAAAGGAGGAATTTGAGAAGTATTAAGACTCCAGAATGTTCAAAGTCCATCATTTAAATAATAGGATGTCACCAGACAAATGATATAGACATAATGTGCTATATTGTACATTATACTGCTATCAAAGCTGAGGGTGAAGTTCATATTTGACATGGCACATGTCTTTGTAGAAATGGTCTGTCTCCCATAAGAACGTGTGAGTCTCTCAACAGCAGGATAATATTAGCTGACTCAGACATAATGCCACCTGGCTATTGCGAGATCTAGATGGGTCATGATGCCCAAATGGAAACATCAGTTCATGTCAAAAGACTCGGTGAATTCTCTTTTGATGGAGATAGTGAGCACAATAGTGTGACTGGGCCTGCAGAGGAGCTATATTGTTATGGCTATATAGACATGTGTATGGATTCTTCTTTGGAGGGTGGTTATATTACAAGCAGATCTGTAGGTACATGGGTACATGTGCCAATGCAAGAATCCATGGTACAGTTCTGTCCACAGTGCTGTGTACATTTACTGTATGATGGCAGAGTTCCAACCAGTGCAGGGATGTTTCTTCCACATCAAATCCCATGATGTGCCTACAAACTACTTTCCTTCCCCATACTGTAGAAATGCTCAGTAGCACAATGCTTAGCAAGCCAACAGAGGGAATACCGCTGGCCTTTTCCATGATGGCAGTCTGGTGATGTAGAGCTGGTTGTAAATCTCATTGGTATGCCATCAGTGGATACTGAGAAAAAAAACACAGAGAGACGAAGAACTAAACTCCACAATTTTAATACATAAAAATAAAATCAGAAGTACAAAAAAATATACATGAAGCGCTTTTCATCCGGCTAAGAAAAAAAACACTGAGAGATGGAGAACTAAATGCCGCAATTTTAATACATAAAAATAAAATCAGAAATACAAAAAAATATACGTGAAGCGCTTTTCATCCGGCTCAGTAGCCAGACTTCATCAGACAAACCATAAATAAAGTCAACGCTTAATATAGTAAATGACACCCCCCTTATTTAAAATTAAGTTAAGTAATTAATTAATTAATTAATTAATCAGCCAATGAGTCTCACCAAACCAATCTTGTTCCTCCCATGCACAAAACATCCTTACAATTAATACATATAAAACACCCTACATATAAAATATAAATGGTAAAAACTTTTGTTCAACAATAAATATTCAAATAACATAACTAAAATACATAAGTTAAAATATAAAAATATATAAATATAAAAAATGTATATGTACATACATCATTATGTGAGTAAAAGCTACTGTCTCTCAATTTCTTTTACTACTGATTATATCTAAAGAGGACTAACTTCACCTGGACAAACTTCTTAATTTTAAAATACATGTCATTGAAGTCACCTCATTAAACTTGGTGGTCTACTTGAATCTAAACAGAGCTGCCATAATAATTCATGTTTTTCTAATAGTAACTGTTAGGGGCCCCCTCTGATGTCAGGTGCAACTTGTTCAATGATTCTAAAAAGAAAGGTATGGTCAGGGAACCTAGCACAATGTCTAGCTAATGCATTCTCCAATTTCCCCTTATTAATGTTGTATATGTGCTCATAAAACCCTTTCTCTAAGCTTTCTGTCGGTTTTCCTAACAGAATGCTGGACAAATTTGGCATTGGGCTAAGTACACCACAGATTTTGAACTGCAGTTAAACCTTCCATCAATCTTATAAGTCCTATCTCTCACTGAAAGGTAGTCCCAGGGGCCATATATTTACAAAAGTTACACAACTCACATTTAAACATTCCTGGGTTTTTATATACTTTATGCCTATGTCCCTCCAGTATGGCTTTCATGTTCCTACCCCCCTTAAAGACCAATGTTGGTTTAACACCTACTTTTTCTTCAAATTCCTTGTTGGTAAGCAGGAGGTAAGCTGGAGGTTCCAATTCCTTAACAAAATATTCTTGCTACCAGATGAAAAGCGCTTCACATATATTTTTTTGTATTTCTGATTTTATTTTTATGTATTAAAATTGTGGAGTTTAGTTCTCCATCTCTCGATTTTTTTTTTCTTTGTTGGTTTGTGTTCTTTTCAGTGTTTGGAATAGTGGATACTGCACACCAATGCTCTTGGCCTTTTCAGTCATTTTATAACTTCATTGGAAGTTTGACATGTTCAACTAGATTATACTTGTGGCAGCCTGTACCCCCATTATGAGCAGAGGTGGTTAGTGTGCCACGTACAGGGTTAAAGCTGCTGCTGTTTATCCTATCCCAGGAGATGCTGCCACAACACAGCAGCTTCAGCATTTGTGTGGCACAAGTTCGTGTACTTCACTGACAAGGTCCAGGTAGCACAAATTATGATACATGCTAATGTCACTATGGATGTTCTTTATTCCCTGTAGGAATCTAAGGAGGTGGGTACTACATGTCCAGGACATGTAGTGTATACTATTAGCATAGATGTAACCCTGTGCAGATCCACATATCTGTCCTACTTCCAGACTGCAGATGCATTTTTCTTTGTCTAGGTCCCATGTTTTGTACAAATTATAAAACTATGGCAGTGGCTATGCCTTTTGATCCAATAACATGCCTGATATAGGGCATGCATATAGTGTACACACTGTTTTGTATGCTCTATGGCTATTGTGATAATATTAGGAGCATCTTGCAGCACAAGTCTATTTTATGCTTATTGTTGTACTAGAATCTAGTAAGTACTGTATCTCCTACAATTCTACAATTTAATTACTGCTAACACTGTGCTCATGAGAGTAGCTGACATGCTACAGCCTAGTCATGTTGAGTCTGGTCCCTTCTGATCTACATCATCATGGGTGTTTCCTTAACAATCCCCATATTTGTCTGGGGCAAGTACTTATCTTAGGATCACTGTATTATGCGGTACTGCACGGAAGAGGAACATTTTGTTGACCTGGTCCATGCTATATAGTTATGTAGGTCCCCACCACCAGCAGTACTCAGACACCTAAATCATGCCTTAAGAAGGCCAGGCCAAATACTCATTGCAATGCAACTTGTGTTTGGGTGAGATTTTTGTGAAGCCTTTCATCACAGCATGGATAAGGATGACAGAATGAGGTCATCATGCATAACTATAGTGCATAGGCAGTTTCAGCTGTGGAAGTGACTGTATGAGAATTATCTGTCTGCATGTCCTTCCTTGGTCATATCATTGGACATGTGATCCCCTAACTAAGCTATTGTTTTCTATCATCTGCATTCACAGTGTGCATGTGGTTTGTTGACTACAAACATATGCTGCCAACTTGAATGTCCAGTCTCATAAAATAATTTAACAAAAGGTGTTTGGCAGCCACGTACACATACTGTCAGTCTGCATTTGCATCCACTGCCAATGCATTATAATGATTATCTGGCATCCACATGAACTTTTTTCAGGCTTTCCTTAACAGACATAACATTTTGGGGCTGCTGTTACATTCACAGACGTGAACTTATATACTGTTCTTCCCCTTGTAGTACAGCTGTTGTGTTACAGGTCTATATTTACATTCATTGAAAGTACATAGTATTGTTACTCCAGCATCTTCATGAGCAATAATCTGTCACTCTTTTATCTGTAAATCCATGGTTTCATATATTGGTGTATGTATACGTTTGAAATATGTTCAGTAACAGACATAGGAAATGTTGCTGTATTTCTGAGACACAGGTCCTGAAACTCAGAGGAATTAATTGCAATATGGGGAAATATATGTGGTGCATGGAGCTCAGTAATTACACTCCAATACCCAGAAAAAGGAAAATTGCTTCTATAGCATGAGACTTGATCTTAACAAATGTTAAGCACCTCCTGCTTCATTTATGATTGTGCTAGTACTGACCAGTAAACAACGGTGATAAAAAAAAGACAGATGTGTTTGTGCCTGCTGTCTGTGCCATTAATGTGTCTCTGACTTTGTGCAGCATATGAGACTGTATTATTGCCTTTCTGACAGTGATCACTAAGTCCTAGATGGCTTTGAAAGCAGGCAAAACACTTAGTGTTTTTTTTTTTAACTAGTAGTACATAGAGGAGATAAAACTATGTACACTACAAGGAATTGTGATCGGGTCTCCGATCATAACCCTTTATAATGTGCTCCTAAAATGGATGCCAAAATTCACCTGTTGACCTTTGCTCTTCAGGTGAATTTCTTGGCATCCATATCTAGAACACATAATACTGTGGTTATGAACAGTGACCTGCTTGAAATCCTGTATATTAAATCTGAAATGACTGTATCTCAGCGAATTCCCCCTTCTCTGAAATATAGTGACTTTTGAGTTAGTATATATAAATAGCTGGGATAGGAGTGCAGCCCCTACATTAGGAAGTACAGAGTGCTTCCTGCAAAAATCATTTAATTTGGCAGTTCACTGGTTTACCTCCAGTAGTGTACGTAATTTTTCAGAGCTCTAGGACTGTCATTGCTGAGTCTCAGAACTTATATAATATATATATATATTTATGTGTGTGTACGTGTGCATGCATGTGTTTTGTATATATGAGAAAGGTTTATAGGTTGTTACTAGGCATGCAGTCCAAGAGACCATTAAGGAGACTTGTCCAAATTTCCAATTGCCCCAGTGCACCGTCTGGTTAAGTGATTTGCTCATTGCTCAAAGTCAGACAATAGGCATTTGAAAGTGGAAAGATTCAAACCCTGTACACTCGAACAGGAAAAAGCTCATTAACAATTCAAAGCTTAAGCCCTCTGCACTAATTGCCAGACTGCTAAATGAGACTTATCACTGTGGGCTAACTGGTTGAGTCCAGACAAATCCAAAAACTACAATATACAGCAAAGCAATGTTTTCAAGGGGGCAAGCTCCCTGCACACCCCCCCCCTGCATCTGTAAACATTCTGACAAGGGTCACACAACAGTTGGGAAAAGAATAAATCACCTAGCCTCACTAACCCTGGATTGGACATATAGACCCCGCAGGTTACAATAAAACAATGTTTTTGAAGGAAGGTAACCCCCTTTGCATGAGCAAAACCATTGCATCTCTGTACTAACTTTGCAATCACATAACAAAAGAGAAAGGAGAAATTCATTATCCCCCACTTAACTACAATTTTAGAGCACATACTTCACTTAGCAGTGATCTGATGCAATGTGACATCAGATCACTGTTTTCAGTAGTGCTGGTGTGCAAAATGAGTATGATTCCCTTATGACAGTTAAAAGAGCCCCCACTGAAGTGTTTAATATGTGTAGAGTGAGTTGTGAATGATAAGCTGTGAACAAAAATATTCTAGAAATGAATCAGGAAGTCTGTGGCAAACATGAGAAGCACTGAAAATGTGATGTCGGGAAAGTGTTATGCAGAAGGTGTGGTGCTAAAGATGATGAGAATAAATGCCTTATTAGTCATCAGGGTTGCACAAGTTGCAGTAAAAGACATACTTTTAGAAAGATTTGTAAAAAGAAAGAAGTGACTACAGTCAAAAGGATGGCTTGTATTGGAACATCATCATGAAAATAAATTGCATTTGCACAATGTATGAAGGAACTTAATGTTTCATCTGTTTGTTTTTTTTTTCTTGAAACCCGATGTATCAGTCACGAGCTTTATTGACATCTCCAAATAGTGAAAGTTAGACTATTGAACCACAGTAAATGTATCAATGTAAAGAAAGTGGGGTTGTTCCCCTTACAACCCCTTCTTCCTCTTCCCTCCTCATTTAGATAATTTATGTCTGAGGTTGCAAAACCTCAGGGTGAAGGGGACAGTTGAGTTTCATAAAGAAAACATGTTCCCCCTTCATTCCAAGTGGAGCAACCTCAGAGTTGTATATTTAGAGATTGGGTGTCTATGGACAAAGTTTTATCTTCAGCAGAGTTAGCAAACTATATATATATATATATATATATATATATATATATATATATATACAGTACTTTCTTCTAGTTGCAATAACAGGGTTATAGGCAGTCAGCAGTTTCATTAGTTTAGGTTTTGTCAAATGAAACACAACAAACCATTAAGTTAGCAGAAGTGTGGTGTTTATACTAGACACTAGTACAGAATGTATTACGTTTATTCAAACCTTCGAAACATTGAGTCAGAGACAGAGAGACTGGACTGAAGCATTTGTTGTGTATGTTACTTACTTAGTTTGACCACTTCTTAAATCTGAAGGGTCAGAACATCCTTATGTATGAGAATAAAAAGCAATTAAAAAATAGTGTCTGAATGGCCTATAAATATAGTGTAGCATCTTTGATACATATGATCTAATTGAACTCTCTACAAATATGTACCACATGACATGGAAATCACTGTAACTATCTCATTAAAATTTAAAGCTGTATGCCCTGTATGGTGCTGCGGTAGCATTGTCGTCTCACAGCAAGACATTGCCCCATTCGATTCTCAGCTAGAGCGTCTTCTGTGTGGGGACATGCGTGAATGGGCGTACGTTCGTTGAAGGTTGTGCGTCAGGGCTGGTAACTCGGCACGTAAAAATCCACTACCAAACATTAGCGGACAGGAGTTCTGTTGTGGTGACCCCTAACCGGGATAAGCCGAAAGACACAACAACAACAGCAACAACATGCCCTGTATGCAGCAACATACAATTCATTACAGTATATTTTCAGCTTATCAGTAAGGAGCACATATGCAAACTGTCTAACTTCCAAAGCTTTTTCCTGTACTCTGTTTACGATACCTTATATTAACAAATTTATTTAACTGTAACATATTAATTACTATACTTTTATTGTTATGATCTTTCTGTTTCATAGTATCATTGACATTGTTATGTATTTTTAAATTGTTATAAACTGTATGTAGCATTTGCTTTGTTGTATATTTATGGAGCTTTTCTCCCTAAGCCTCTGCTGAAAAAGTGCTTTTGCTCAGTCGGACACTCCCGGTCAACAAATATAAAATAAATAAAATAAAATAAATAAATAAGACCTTATGTACTGAACATTTAAAATCCAAAGTCTAGATTATTGCCATATTGTAGTAGGAATTGCATTCTTCTTGTAAAGTACAATTCATTGGAGAATTAAGCAAAATGTAAAAATTCAAATACCCTTACACAAAAGATACATTTTCACAAAATTTAAGGTATAGTGGTCTATAAAGAAAGTCATTTATTCTCTGACAGTATGCAGCTAAAAATTCATTGTTTTTACTATAGTGGTATGCTAATGCAGACTGAAATAATCCTGACAGGCTATAACCCTGTTTTTGATATCTCTCCATTTATGTGCCAAAGAATCCGTTTTTACAATAAATCAGTAATTACTTTTCAGATGAATGTATTAGCTGAAGCATGAGAAAATATATGAATGTATGAATAAATATTTTTTATTTATAGACAGGCATGCTTATGCTACCAAGAAATGTATTTGTGATAGGTCAGCCGTTAGACTTAAGCAACTAGTTCTTTATGAAAACAAGGCATTTTCAGTGTAGTAACTTGGGCACCTGGTTTCCCGTTTGTGTTAAAATGGGTATTTAGTGAAAAGTAGCCATCTGCAAGAAGTATGCCAAAATGTGGAAGTTTAAGACAAAATGATTTACAAAAACACTTCCACCATTGATTTCCCGGTGAATAATTATCTTTGTTTTATCTCAAAGACAGTAAGAAAGAGCAGTACATGCCTTGTTGGTGATATCTGTTGGGTTTTATGATGTGCTCTTTGAAGATCATGAAAAAAGTGGTTCAGGAGTTATGACTAAAAGCCCGCAAATTGTCTACATTCATTT